>NW_026111678.1:2500-202500 GCF_024679095.1 Eriocheir sinensis
ATGGTGTTAAAGGGTACGATAGAAAGGTTGATGGTGTTAAAAGGCTAATGTAGAAAAGTTTATGGTGTTAATAGGCTACGAACTAGAACAGAATACAATGAAATACAACAGAATGCAATAAAATACAAGAGAATACAATGAAATATAACGGAATATAATAATATAGAAGAAAATACAATGGAATACAACAGCATACAATGAAATCCAACAAAATACAATGAAATACTCCACAATACAATAAAATACAACAGAATAGAAAGAAATACAACAGAATACAATGAAATACAAGAGAATACAATAAAATACGACAGAATACCATAAAATACAACAGAATACAATAAAATACAAGAGAATACAATGAAATACAACATAATTCAATGAAATATAACGTAAAACAATAAAATACAACAGAATGCAGTGAAATACAGGAGAATACAATAAAATACAACAGAATACAATAAAATAAAATAAAAAAATACAATGAAATATAACAGAATAGAATGCAATACAACAGAATAGAATAAAATGCAGCAGAATACAATGAAATCCAACAAAATACCATGAAATATTAGTAAATACAACAAAATACAACAGAATACAATGATTGAAAGGTTGATGGTGTTAATAGGCTATGCTAGAAAGGCTCATGTTGTTAATATGCTAATGTAGAAAGGTTGATATTGTTAATAGGCTAATGTAGAAAGTTTCATGGTGTTAATAGGCTAATGTAGAAATGTTCATTGTGTTAATAGGCTACGATAGATAGTTTGATGGTTTTAATAGGCTACGATAGAAAGATCGATGTTGTTAATAGGCTAATGTAGTGTAATAACATAATTCATTAAAATACTAGAGAATACAACAGAATACATTAAAATACAACATAATACAAGAGAATACAATAAAATACAAGAGAATACAACAGAATACATTAAAATACAACAGAATACAAGAGATTACATCAAAATACAACAGAATACACTAAAATGCATCATAATTGAACAGAATATATTAAAATAGAACAGAATACAAAAAAATAAAATAAAATACAACAGAATACAACAGAAGACAACATTATACATTAAAATACAACAGAATACAAGAGAATACATTAAAATACAACAGAATACAACAGAACACATTAAAATACAACAGAATACCATAAAATACAGCAGAATACAACAGAATACAATGAAATACAGCAGAATACAATGAATTACAGCGTAAAATAATAAAATACAACAGAATGCAGTGAAATACAGGATAATACAATAAAATACAACAGAATGCAATAAAATAAAAAAGAATACAATGAAATATAACAGAATAGAATGCAATACAACAGAACAGAATAAAATGCAACAGAATACAATGAAATCCAACAACATACCATGAAATACTAATAAATACAACAGAATACAATGATTGAAAGGTTGATGGTGTTAATAGGCTATGCTAGAAAGGCTCATGTTGTTAATATGCTAATGTAGGAAGGTTGATGTTGTTAATAGGCTAATGTAGAAAGTTTCATGGTGTTAATAGGCTAATGTAGAAAGGTTCATTGTGTTAATAGGCTACGATAGATAGTTTGATGGTTTTAATAGGCTACGATAGAAAGATCGATGTTGTTAATAGGCTAATGTAGTGTAATAACATAATACATTAAAATACAAGAGAATACAACAGAATACATTAAAATACAACATAATACAAGAGAATACAATAAAATACAAGAGAATACAACAGAATGCAACAGAATACATTAAAATACAACAGAATACAAGAGATTACATTAAAATACAACAGAATACAACAGAATACATTAAAATACAACAGAATACAATAAAATTCAACATAATACAACAGAATACAAAAGAATACATGAGAATACATTAAAATACAACCGAATAAAACCGAACACAACAGAATACAACAGAATAAATTAAAATACAACAGAATACATTAAAATACAACAGAATACAAGAGAATACATTAAAATACAACCGAATACAATAAAATACAGCAGAACAAATAGAATACAACAAAATACATTAAAATACATCAGAAAACAACAGAATACATTAAAATACAACAGAATACAAGAGAATACAATAAAATACAACATAATACAAGAGAATACAATAAAATACAAGAGAAAACAACAGAATACATCAGAATCCATAAAATACAACAGAATAGAACTGAATACAGTAAAATACAACAGAATACAACAGAATACATTAAAATACAACAGAATACAAGAGATTACATTAAAATACAACAGAATACACTAAAATACAACATAATTGAACAGAATATATTAAAATAGAACAGAATACAACAGACTACAATAAAATACAACAGAATACAACAGAAGACAACATAATACATTAAAATACAATGGAATTCAACAAAATACAAGAGAATACATTAAAATACAACAGAATACAACAGAACACATTAAAATACAACAGAATACCATAAAATACAGCAGAATACAACAGAATACAATGAAATACAGCAGAATACAATGCAATACAACGTAAAACAATAAAATACAACAGAATGCAGTGAAATACAGGAGAATACAATAAAATACAACAGAATACAATAAAATAAAAAAGAATACAATGAAATATAACAGAATAGAATGCAATACAACAGAATAGAATAAAATGCAACAGAATACAATGCAGTACAACAAAATACAATGAAATACTAATAAATACAACAAAATACAACAGAATACAATGATTGAAAGGTTGATGGTGTTAATAGGCTATGCTAGAAAGCCTCATGTTGTTAATATGCTAATATAGAAAGGTTGATGTTGTTAATAGGCTAATGTAGAAAGTTTCGTGGTGTTAATAGGCTAATGTAGAAAGGTTCATAGTGTTAATAGGCTACGATAGATAGTTTGATCGTTTTAATAGGCTACGATAGAAAGATCGATGTTGTTAATAGGCTAATGTAGTGTAATAACATAATACATTAAAATACAACAGAATACAACAGAATACATTAAAATACAACAGAATACATTAAAATACAACAGAATACATTAAAATACAACAGAATATAATAAAATACAACAGAATACAACAGAATACAAGAGAATACATGAGAATACATTAAAGTACAACCGAATAGAACCGAACACAACAGAATACAATAAAATACTAGAGAAAACAACAGAATACATCAGAATCCATTAAAATACAACATAATACAAGAGAATACAATAAAATACAAGAGAATACAGCAGAATACAACAGAATATATTAAAATACAACAGAATACAACAGAATACAATAAAATACAACAGAATACAACAGAAGACAACATAATACATTAAAATGCAACATAATACAACAGAATACAAGAGAATACATTAAAATCCAACAGAATACAACAGAATACATTAAAATACAACAGAATACCCAAAAATACTAAAGAATAGAACATAATACAATGAAATACAGCAGAATACAATGAAATACAACGTAAAACAATAAAATACAACAGAATGCAGTGAAATACAGGAGAATACAATAAAATACAACAGAATACAGTAAAATATAATAGAATACAATGAAATATAACAGAATAGAATGCAATACAACAGAATAGAATAAAATGCAACAGAGTACAACGAAATCCAACAAAATATAATGAAATACTAATAAATACATCAAAATACAACAGAATACAATGATTGAAAGGTTAATGGTGTTAATAGGCTATGCTAGAAAGGCTCATGTAGGCTAATGTAGAAAGGTTGATGTTGTTAATAGGCTAATGTAGAAATTTTCATGGTGTTAATAGGCTACGATAGAAAGGTTCATTGTGTTAATAGGCTACGATAGATAGTTTGATGGTGTTAAAAGGCTACGATAGAAAGGTTGATGTTGTTAATAGGCTACTGTAAGGTAATAACATAATACATTAAAATACAACAGAATACAATAAAATAATATAGAATACATTAAAATATAACAGAATACAACAGAATACATTAAAATACAAAAGAATATAATAAAATACAACAGAATGCACCAGAATACAACAGAATAAATCAGAATACATTAAAATACAACCGAATACAACCGAATGCAACAGAATACAACAGAATACATTAAAATACAACAGAATGCAACATAATAAATTAAAATGCAACAGAATACAACAGAATACATTAAAATACAACAGAATAAAATAAAATATAAGAGAATACAACAGAATACAACAACAGAATACATTAAAATACAAGAGAATACAATAAAATAAAACAGAATACAACAGAATACATTAAAATACAACAGAATACAACAAAATACAACAAGAGAATACATTAAAATATAATAGAATACTACAGAATATAGTAAAATACAACAGAATACAACAGAATACACTATAATACAACAGAAAACAACAGAATACATTAAAATACAACAGAATACAAGAGAATACAATAAAATACAACAGAAAACAACAGAAGACAACATAATACATTAAAATATAACAGAATACAACAGAATACAATAGAATACAAGAGAATACAACAGAATACAACAGAATACATTAAAATACAACAGATTACATTAATATATAACATAATACACTAAAATACAACATAATTCAACAGAATACATTAAAATACAACAGAATACAACAGAATATAATAAAATACAACAGAATACAACAGAAGACAACATAATACATTAAAATATAACAGAATACAATAGAATAAATTAAAATACAACAGAATACAACAGAATACAATAAAATACAACAGAATAATACAGAAGACAACATAATACATGAAAATACAACAGAATACAATAGAAGACAACAGAATAAATTAAAATACAAGAGAATGCAACAGAATACATTAAAATACAACAGAATACCATAAATACAACAGAATACAACAGAATACAATGAAATACAACAGAATACAATGAAATACAACGTAAAACAATAAAATACAACAGTATGCCGTGAAATACAGGAGAATACAATAAAATACAACAGAATACAATAAAATACAATAGAATACAATGAAATATAACAGAATAGAATGAAATACAGCAGAATACAATAGAATGCGACAGAATACAGTGAAAGCCAATGAAATACTAATAAATACAACAAAATACAACAGAATACAATGATTGAAAGGTTCATGGTGTTAATATGCTATGCTAGAAAGGCTCATGTTGTTAATAGGCTAATGTAGAAAGGTTGATGTTGTCAATAGGCTAATATAGAAAGTTACATGGTTTTAACAGGCTACGATAGAAGGGTTCATTGTGTTAATAGGCTACGATAGATAGTTTGATGGTGTTAATAGGCTACGATAGAAAGGTTGATGTTGTTAATAGGCTAATGTAGGGTAATAACATAATACATTAAAATACAACAGAATACAACAGAATACATTAAAATACAACAGAATACAACAGAAAACATTAAAATACAACAGAATACAACTGAATACAGTAAAATACAACAGAGGACAACATAATACATTAAAATACAACAGAATACAACAGAATACATTAAAATACAACAGAAAAAGACAAAATACAACAGAATACCATAAAATACAACAGAATACAATGAAATACAACAAAATACAATGAAATATAACAAAATACAATGAAATACAACAAAACACAATGAAATACAACAAAATACAATGAAATACAATGAAATACAACAAAATACAATGAAATACAACAAAATACAATGAAATACAAGAAAATACAATGAAATACAACAAAATACAACCAAATACAATACAATAAAACAAAATACAATGAAATACAACAAAATCCAATGAAATACAACAAAATACAATGAAATACAATGAAATACAACTAAATACAATTAAATACAACAAAATAGAAATAACTACAATGGAATACAACAAAATATAATGAATTACAATGAAATACAACAAAATACAATGAAATACAACAAAATACAATGAAATACAATAAAATACAATGAATTACAATGAAATACAACGAAATACAATGAAACACATGAGAATACAACAAAAATACAACAAAATACAATGGAATACAACAAAATACAGTGAAATACAATGAAATACAACAAAATACAACAAAATACAATGAAATACAATAAAATACAACAAAATACAATGAAATACAACAAAATACAAAAAAATACAATGAAATACATGAAACTACAATGAAATACAATGAAATACACCAAACTACAATGAAATACAACAAAATGCAATGAAATACAACAAAATACAAGAAAATACAATGAAATACAACAAAATACAACACAATACAATGAAACACAATGAAATACAACAAAATACAACAAAATACAATGAAATTCAATGAAATACAACGAAATACAATGAAATACAACAAAATACAATTAAATACAGCAAAATACAACAAAATAAAATGAAATACAATGAAATGCAACAAAATACAATGAAATACAACAAAATACAATGAAATACAACAAAATACAATGAAATACAACAAAATACAACAAAATACAATGAAATACAACAAAATACAATGAAATACAATGAAATACAATGAAATACAAGAAAATACAATTAAATACAATGAAATACAACGAAATACAATGAAATACAACAAAATACAATGAAATACAATGAAATACAACAAAATACAACAAAATACAATGAAATACAATGAAATACAACAAAAATACAATGAAATACAACAAAATACTATGAAATACAACAAAATTAAAAAAAAAAAAAGTCACCGTTTACATGAAAATAATATAAATATACCTGATTTTCATATTTTTGGGTGGGGGGAATTTCACACGAGATTTCCGGGGCGATATCTCCCTTAATATTGAGTGCAGCGTTATGCCGAGGCCACAAATGGATTCCTCGTCTTATTTTACCCAAGATGAGTCGCCGTTTGCATGAAAAGAGCTTCAAATAACATAAATATAGTTGATTTGCATGTTGTTTGGGACACTTTCAAGCTAGCTTTCCGTTCCGCTATCTCCTTAATATTTAGTGTAGCGTTATGCCGAGGCCAGAAATGGATTCCTCGTCTCGTTTCTTTCCCGTTAAGTTGCCTTTTGCAGGACATGGCCGCTTTTTTTTTTTTTCTAGGGACCCAAAGTATAACACTTTCACCTCAAGTACGAGAGTCCAGTGCGGGACACCTGCCGATCTCTGAGCCCCACACTGCTTTTATCACCCAAATAACCGCCTTCACATATGATTATTGTTTAAAGGGTTAATTATTGGGGCTTCTTGGCATCAGGTATGGGTCAGAAGCCGGTAAATGTGCGGCTCTGAGTACGATAATCTAGCATCGGTGCGCGGTAAAAAATCATAACACAGCTGATCGTCCACGCAGTTCCTCCTTCACGACGTGTTTTGAGAGGTGTTTGCAGTGTTTTTGGCGGTAAGACAGTGTATTTTTACGTTCATGGTACAGAGGAAGGATCAAACTACCACCAGGGTCATTAACTACCTCTGGAAATGCCCCCCACAACACCTACGGAAGCCTTGTCAAATACGTGTTTATAGGTGACGAGTTATGACCCCGCGCCGTATCAGCTGTTCTTAAGAGGTCATAAAGGAGATGAATCGTGTTCCCGTGGTGACTTTTAACGTTCATGGTACAGAGGAAGGTCAAGCTACCACCAGGGTCATTATCTACCTCTGGAAATGTCCCCACAACGCCTACGAAAGCCTTGTCAAATATGTGACTCATTGACCTCAAGCATCAACCGCCCCCAAAATCATGTTACCGTTGATGAGGTTTCAGGCCCTGCTGCTGCTCTGCTTCTAAAAGGTGAAAAAAAAAGAGATTAATCGCTTTCCCGTGAGTGTTTTCTCCCCTTCATAGTACAGAGTTACGTCATGTGACGGACGAGTGTGTGACGTGGCAGCAGCAGTGTTTAAATGTGTTACGTGATCCCAGAGTGTTACACGTTGTGACATTAGTAGTATTCTGTTACCTGGACACATGATAGGGCTGTTACTGGCTGTGTTACGTCACTGTGTTAAGGTGACGGGCTGTGACGTGGGCTCTCAGGTGTTATGCAGTGTTAACAGTGCCACCGACAGTTCCATGTTCAGCAGGTGTTACGTGATGCAAGACAGATTAGTTACCCAGTGTTACAGTGTCTTGTTAACCTACCTGGTGTGACCCCCCTCCTGTGATGTGGGCTCAGCCAGGGTGTTTAATATGCAGTGCCACAGACAGTGTTATGTTACCAGGCAGTGTTCACAGTGGCATAGATTCGTGTGGTGCCAGAATCAGTGTGATGCCAGCCATTCGTGCCGGGGACGGCAAATGTATAGAATAACACCCATGTGACCCTAGGACCCTGTACAGAGGCTTCGGGAATATTCGCACCGCTGTGATGTAGTACTCTTGTTAATTAAAGTTAATCTCACGTCAAGGCTGACCTGACCAAGGCTACAGCAGGTCACACAGGGCTGTCACCTACCAAAACAACCCTCGCTTATCATCACCACAAGCTCTTTAGTGGGTGTGCGTTTAGGGCGGGGTGTGGTGGTAATTACAACATTTCTAGCACATCCAGCCTGGTTTTGACAAGCCAACAGACGTGTTTATGTCACAAGGGGGGTACTTTTCCACGCGGGCTTTTCCCTTTCTTCACCCCGGAGCTCGCAGTCTCTCTCTCTCTCATGTACCTTTAAGGAAGAAAGGGCCATGGAAATTTTACAGTAAAGAGAGAAATAAGAGGAAATTACTACCCTTAACTTACACTACTGGTAACCTAAGCTGTGGGGGAAAATGACTTCATTACATAAGAACATAGAAATACTTATTCCTGCTTTGGTCAGTATATGATGCTCTTTATTATGGGGATGCTGCTATTTTACAGAAACCGTGCGCTGAATGGATGACTTTTTAATGCTGGAGGTCCACTCCCTGACGCCCCGCCCTGCACGTCACGACCTGCCCCGGCATCAGTTGGTAAATAATGCGTAGTACTGTTAATGGTTATCCAGCACACAGCTAGGTGGGCAATATTGTTGTCATATATATTACCCATGAGCTGGTTCTGTTTAAAGCAAGAATTATTACCTCATAAAACCTAACGTGTGCCGCTGATGCAATACATTGTCCGAGGTGTGATCGGATCGCTAGGAAGTTTAGTGTTATTTAATTCTAACCTAACCTAATGAACAAGACCTAACATGACACCTGACTGACCTGTGTCTCTGCCAGAATACAATGGCTGTTATAAAACTTTTCACATTTTTTTCAGAAGTTTTCAATATTCTGTAAGCTGTTAGTTAGTATTAAGATACTAACATAATGTATTAAACCTCCTGTGAAACGTCGCTAATATGTATATTGTATACCACCGTCAGGGTAAGTGTCAGGGAGGGATTTTTAAGTGTCTTCCACCAAATTGTCTGAGGTGGTGGGCACTTTTTTCCTTATATATATGATGAGTGTATTTACTCATGAGAATATTGTTTACATGAGTTAGTTTACTTTTTACAACTCTTAAGCTGAATTACAATTATTAGATTTAAAACCTCAATTCCACCAAGTTATAAATACTGTTAATCTTATAGCTCAGTTCAAATTACAGCTACTCTTCCTCGCACTCGGTCTCCTCGCTTTGCGCGGTGCCAGCCGCACGAGCAGCCTCCCGTCCCGGGCCTCCACCACCTGTGGCTTCGCGACGGGCGGCCTCGTGAGCACAACACATGGCCCTCAGGGCGTCGACACTGCCGATTGAGTCACACGCCTGGTACACTTGTTGCCTCAGTGTCACGTCACGGAGGACTCCCATTAACTTTCTAAGCGACAAGTACTCCAACAAATCTGTGCTACGCTGTTGGCACTTAAAGGCACAGTCTGTCGCTTTCTGTGTGCACTTGGTTGTGTACTCACTGACACACTCCTGCTCCTGCCTCGCTCCAAAGAACTCTGCCCACTGCACTGCCTGTGTATATGGCCAAAGGACGAGCTTGCCGATGGCGTCCAAGGCCGTGGGTGGAGTCAGGGTGCTCCACCGGTCCATAGTGAAGCGTGCGTCCAGGGTCCACTGCAGGGCAGGGACGCATTGGAGCCTGATGTGTTGCACTGCCTCCTGTGGCAGCCACCTGCACAGAAGCAGCCAGCACTCCATGGACCTCCTCCGTGACTTAAAGGCAGCTGGCGACATCTCCAGCTCGCACTTCTCTGGAGCGGAGGCTGGTGACGGCCGGGGAGGAGTGGTCAGTTAGTAGGTCCAGACTTCCGTTCACTGTGCCATGTAAGATGTCTGGCTAAGGAAATGCAGGGCGTGTGTGCTCCCGTTTACTGAGTGAGTCAACAACTGACAGAGGTTCTCCTCGCGGGTGCGGGCGCAGGCAGAAAACATCTCGTACATCCAACAGGAACCCCCTTATATGGGCGGTTGCCTACGTCACTATACGTCGTTACTGCGTCATAACCATTGACTTTACACATAAGGCACTGAGGGTGCACTCTATGATACGGTCACATCCTCATAAGTACATAAGAGTGAATATTCCTGAGTATTCTACATGGCTTGGGTTTACATGATTCTCGTCCTTTAGCATAGTGCTGTCGTTGGGTGAAGTGGGTGGTTTCCGGCAGAGCTATGTGGTGGCCTGAGACGCCCCTTTTTACTTCCTGTGTGTTTCCATAATGGTTTGTTCTTCACACTGTCGCCTCGCTGTGCTGTGTTCTTCAAATTGTTCTTGTTATTAGATGAATTCTACCGTTCATCATCGCTTTCTTCTTCTTTGTTTATTTGTGGTGCTCGTACTGGGTCAGGAGGTGTTACTGCATCTGTGTTGGTAGATGTAGTGCCCTGCGGGGCACCACAAGTGCCTGCCTGCCTTTCACAGCCTTCCTCTTCTTGTGTGTGTGTGTGTGTGTGTTGTGTTGACTCTTATTTTCTTTTATTTTTTCTTCCTAACTGTTTTCCTGTCAACAGAGTGTCCAGAGGAAGGAAAGAAGAGAGAAAGGAAGGAAGTGAGTGGACAGCTTTTGGTGGCTTTTTCTTTGGTCAGGTCAGGTCAGGTCAGGGGCCGGGACATGCAGCTTTTTTTCCTTGTCCTCAGAAGAGTGTTCTGGCCACACCTGTCAGTGTTAGATTGGAATTATAAGAACCAGAAATTTGTAAGAAAAGTTTTTGAGGAAACAGTTTTGTTGTTTGGAAGAAGAATGTGATGGCTCTGTGAACCAGTCCTCCACCTCCTCCTCCTCCTCCTGAGGTGGCTTATAGCAGCACGTGTAGTGTGCCGGGCTGCACTGTGTTGTCAGTCTGGGCAGCAGCAGTGTTCTGGGCTCATCCACTCATTGTAATGTTGGTTTTTCAGAGCGGTGGCACTGCCCGGCACTTCCTCAAGAAGGCTCTCCTGCCCCTGACTGGCTGGTGTGACAGTCTGCTGCTTCTTGGTGAGTGTAAGATGTCCGGCTAAGGAAACGCAGGGCGTGTGTGCTCCCGTGTGGGAAGTGAGCTATTTCCAGCCAGCTGGCAAGCCTGTCGGCGTAGGCCATGTACATGTGTCCTTCGTGCTGGAACATGTCGGCCACCGTCTGCTGGAACGGGTACTCAGGGGGCGGCGTCATCGCCAGTGTTTCTGCGGGCTGCGATGGGGCGCGTGTTTCGCATTCTGTGCATGCGGAGCGGTGGTGCCGCAGGTCCCCCTCAATCCCCGGCCAGTATACACACTGCCTCGCCCTCCGCAGCATGGAACCGAGGCCCTGGTGGCTGGCGTGTAGGTTTGCTGCTACCTGCTGTCGGAGAGCTTCGGGGATGACGAGGCGCACGTACCCCTGGTCAAACATGTATGTCACTACGTCGTGCATCACTGCCAGCCTGTCCCTCACCCCATAGAAGGGACGCAGGGATGCCACTTCTTGTGCTTTATGCTGGTGCCAGTCACCCACCATGACCTTGGCGACTAACATCTGGTACGTCGGGTCGTCGGCGGCCTTCCGCTTGACCTCCTCTTCGTCCACCACGCGTCCCTCCCGATCGGTGCAGGCTACGACTGCGGCGGCGACTGCCCCGATGATATCCTCGTCCGAGTCGAGGTCCGCTGTTGTCGGGGGTGCCCTGAGAGCTGGGTAGCGGGACAGAAAGTCGGCGGCGGTGTTGCTCTTCCCAGGGAGGTATTTGATTTGGAATCGGAACTGTAGTGTTCGTTCCTTGAGCCTGAAGAGCCTGGGGTTGACAACGCTCGTCAGAGCTGTCTCCTAGGAGCTTCACAAGGGGGTCGGTCACGATGGTGAGGTTTGGGCATCCCAGCAGGAACAACCTCGCCTTTTGGAGGCACCACGCCACCGCCAGAGCCTCCCCTTCCACAGCTGCGTATCCAGCCTCGGCGGTGGTGAGGTGCCGGCTGCCGCACAGGGCCAGGTGCCACCCGCCCTTACAGCAGTATGGGGCGGAGGCCGATGCACAACTGCAGTACTGCTGGAGGATGACGAATCCGATGCCCTCTCGGCTCCAGTCGGTGATGGCAGCGGTGGGGCGGGTTTTATCGTGTCGTCAGACCGTCCTTGGCCAGCTGGCATATAGTGTCCTGGGCTTGGCGGAATTTCTACTGAAGCTGGTCGTCCCAGTACACGTGTCTTCCGGTTGGTTTCTTCAGTAACTCCCGGAAGGCGTTCATGATCGGCGCGGTGGCGAGGAAGGGGGCGAGCTGGTTTACGAAGCCATACCACGATCTGATGTCCGCGATGGATGGCTTGCCCGGCATGTGGTAGCCCCTGACGTGGAAGACTGACGTGGGCGTACGGGCGTGATCTTAAGTGTCTTCCTTTGTGAGAAAATAAGGATATATATTTTTCATGGCGGGCTTGGGGCAGATACTTAGCCCGTAACATAGTTTTCGTTTTCACGGCTAAAATAGATCTTTCCTGCACTAGTCTCATGTACCCACGTGTGCACGGGCGTGGAAGGCTAATGGGAGTAGGTGGAATTCGTAATTAGGTCATGTTCGATGTCGAATGATGGGTAAATGGGGTCAGTAAATTGCGTGGTGATAATTAAAGGGGGCGGGGGCTAACGGTAATGGAGGGGGGGCTAATGGGTGTAGGTGAAACTCGAAAATGGATCATGTGAGGTGTCAAATACTGGAATAATGGGGTCAGTAAATTGCGTGGTGATAATGAGAGGGGGCGGGGGTTAATGGTAATGGGGGGGGGGGGGGGCTAATGGGTGTAGGTGAAACTCGAAAATGGATCATGTGAGGTGTCAAATACTGGGTTAATGGGGTCAGTAAATTGCGTGGTGATAATGAGAGGGGGCGGGGGTTGATGGTAATGGGGGGGGGGGGCTAATGGGAGTAGGTGGATTTCGTAATTAGGTGATGTTCGGTGTCGAATAATGGGTAAATGGGGTCAATAAATTGCGTGGTGATAATTAAAGGGGGCGGGGGTTAATGGTAATTGGGGGAGGGGGCTAATGGGAGTAGATGAAACTTGGAAATAGGTCATGTGAGGTGTCAAATACTGGGTAAATGGGGTCAGTAAATTGCGTGGTGATAATCAGAGGGCGGGGTGAATGGTAATGGGGGGTGCCATTGGGTGTAGGTGGAATTCGTAATTTGTTCATGTTCGGTGTCGAATAATGGGTAAATGGGGTCAGTAAATTGCGTGGTGATAATTAAAGGGGGCGGGGATTAATGGTAATGGGGGGTCATGGGAGTAGGTGGAATTCGTAATTTGGTCATGTTTGGTGTCGAATTATGGGTAAATGGGGTCAGTAAATTGCGTGGTGATAATTAAAGGGGGAGGGGGCTAATGTTAATGGAGGGGGGCAAAAGGAGTACGTGAAACACGAAACTGGGTCTTGTGAGGTGTCTAATACTGGGTTATTGGGGTCAGTAAATTGCATGGTGATAATCAGAGGGGGCAGGGGTTGATAGTAATGGAGGGGGCTAATGGGAGTAGGTGGAATTCGCAATTTGGTCATGTTCGGTGTCGAATAATGGGTAGATGGGGACAGTAAATTGCGTGGTGATAATTAAAGGGGCGGGGTTAATGGTAATGGGGGCTAATGGGAGTAGGTGGAATTCTTAATTTGGTCATGTTCGGTGTCGATTAATGGGTAAATGGGGTCAGTAAATTGCGTGGTGATAATTAAAGGGTGCGGGGATTTATGGTAATGGAAGGGGGCCCAATGGGTGCAAGTGAAACTCGAAAATAGGTCATGTTCGGTGTCGAATGATGGGTAAATGGGGTCAGTAAATTGCGTGGTGATAATTAAAAAGGCGGGGTTAATGGTAATGGGGGCCATTGGGAGTAGGTGGAATTCGTAATTAGGTCATGTTCGGTGACGAATAAGTGGTAAATAGGGTCAGTAAATTGCGTGCTGATAATTAAAAGGGGCGGGGGTTAACGGTAATGGGGGGGGGCTAATGGGAGTAGGTGTAATTCGTAATTACCACGGCCTGATCATGCTAGACTCATGATATGTATTCACCAAAGCCTGATCATGTACTAGACTCGTGATATGGATTCACCATGGCCCGATCATGTGCTAGACTCGTGGTATGAGTTCACCATGGCCTGATCATGTGCTGGACTCGTGATGTGTTCACCACGGCCTGATCATGTGCTAGACTCGTGATATGGATTCACCATGACCCGATCATGTGCTAGACTCGTGGTATAAGTTCACCACGGCCAGATCATGTGCTGGACTCTTTTATTCTGTTGTATTCTGTTGTATTCTCTTTTATTCTGTTGTATTCTGTTGTATTCTCTTTTATTCTGTTGTATTCTGTTGTATTCTGTTGTATTCTCTTTTATTCTGTTGTATTCTGTTGTATTCTGTTGTATTCTGTTGTATTCTCTTTTATTCTGTTGTATTCTGTTGTATTCTCTTTTATTCTGTTGTATTCTGTTGTATTCTGTTGTATTCTGTTTTATTCTGTTGTATTCTGTTGTATTCTCTTTTATTCTGTTGTATTCTGTTGTATTCTCTTTTATTCTGTTGTATTCTGTTGTATTCTCTTTTATTCTGTTGTATTCTGTTGTATTCTCTTTTATTCTGTTGTATTCTGTTGTATTCTCTTTTATTCTGTTGTATTCTGTTGTATTCTCTTTAATTCTGTTGTATTCTGTTGTATTCTCTTTTATTCTGTTGTATTCTCTTTTATTCTGTTGTATTCTGTTGTATTCTCTTTTATTCTGTTGTATTCTGTTGTATTCTCTTTTATTCTGTTGTATTCTCTTTTATTCTGTTGTATTCTGTTGTATTCTCTTTTATTCTGTTGTATTCTGTTGTATTCTCTTTTATTCTGTTGTATTCTGTTGTATTCTCTTTTATTCTGTTGTATTCTGTTGTATTCTCTTTTATTCTGTTGTATTCTCTTTTATTCTGTTGTATTCTGTTGTATTCTCTTTTATTCTGTTGTATTCTGTTGTATTCTCTTTTATTCTGTTGTATTCTGTTGTATTCTCTTTTATTCTGTTGTATTCTCTTTTATTCTGTTGTATTCTGTTGTATTCTCTTTTATTCTGTTGTATTCTCTTTTATTCTGTTGTATTCTCTTTTATTCTGTTGTATTCTCTTTTATTCTGTTGTATTCTGTTGTATTCTCTTTTATTCTGTTGTATTCTCTTTTATTCTGTTGTATTCTGTTGTATTCTCTTTTATTCTGTTGTATTCTCTTTTATTCTGTTGTATTCTGTTGTATTCTCTTTTATTCTGTTGTATTCTGTTGTATTCTCTTTTATTCTGTTGTATTCTGTTGTATTCTCTTTTATTCTGTTGTATTCTGTTGTATTCTCTTTTATTCTGTTGTATTCTGTTGTATTCTCTTTTATTCTGTTGTATTCTCTTTTATTCTCTTTTTTTCTGTTGTATTATCTTTTATTCTGTTGTATTCTTTTGTATTCTCTTTTATTCTGTTGTATTCTGTTGTATTCTCTTTTATTCTGTTGTATTCTCTTTTATTCTGTTGTATTCTGTTGTATTCTCTTTTATTCTGTTGTATTCTCTTTTATTCTGTTGTATTCTGTTGTATTCTCTTTTATTCTGTTGTATTCTGTTGTATTCTCTTTTATTCTGTTGTATTCTATTGTATTCTGTTGTATTCTCTTTTATTCTGTTGTATTCTGTTGTATTCTCTTTTATTCTGTTGTATTCTGTTGTATTCTGTTGTATTCTCTTTTATTCTGTTGTATTCTCTTTTATTCTGTTGTATTCTCTTTTATTCTGTTGTATTCTGTTGTATTCTCTTTTATTCTGTTGTATTCTCTTTTATTCTGTTGTATTCTGTTGTATTCTGTTGTATTCTCTTTTATTCTGTTGTATTCTGTTGTATTCTGTTGTATTCTGTTGTATTCTCTTTTATTCTGTTGTATTCTCTTTTATTCTGTTGTATTCTGTTGTATTCTCTTTTATTCTGTTGTATTCTCTTTTATTCTGTTGTATTCTCTTTTATTCTGTTGTATTCTCTTTTATTCTGTTGTATTCTGTTGTATTCTGTTGTATTCTCTTTTATTCTGTTGTATTCTGTTGTATTCTCTTTTATTCTGTTGTATTCTGTTGTATTCTCTTTTATTCTGTTGTATTCTGTTGTATTCTCTTTTATTCTGTTGTATTCTCTTTTATTCTGTTGTATTCTCTTTTATTCTGTTGTATTCTCTTATTCTTTTGTATTCTTTTGTATTCTCTTTTATTCTGTTGTATTCTCTTTTATTCTGTTGTATTCTCTTTTATTCTGTTGTATTCTGTTGTATTCTCTTTTATTCTGTTGTATTCTGTTGTATTCTCTTTTATTCTGTTGTATTCTCTTTTATTCTGTTGTATTCTGTTGTATTCTCTTTTATTCTGTTGTATTCTCTTTTATTCTGTTGTATTCTGTTGTATTCTCTTTTATTCTGTTGTATTCTGTTGTATTCTCTTTTATTCTGTTGTATTCTGTTGTATTCTCTTTTATTCTGTTGTATTCTGTTGTATTCTCTTTTATTCTGTTGTATTCTGTTGTATTCTCTTTTATTCTGTTGTATTCTGTTGTATTCTCTTTTATTCTGTTGTATTCTGTTGTATTCTCTTTTATTCTGTTGTATTCTGTTGTATTCTGTTGTATTCTCTTTTATTCTGTTGTATTCTTTTGTATTCTGTTGTATTCTCTTTTATTCTGTTGTATTCTCTTTTATTCTGTTGTATTCTGTTGTATTCTCTTTTATTCTGTTGTATTCTGTTGTATTCTCTTTTATTCTGTTGTATTCTCTTTTATTCTGTTGTATTCTGTTGTATTCTCTTTTATTCTGTTGTATTCTCTTTTATTCTGTTGTATTCTGTTGTATTCTCTTTTATTCTGTTGTATTCTGTTGTATTCTCTTTTATTCTGTTGTATTCTCTTTTATTCTGTTGTATTCTGTTGTATTCTCTTTTATTCTGTTGTATTCTGTTGTATTCTATTTGTATTCTGTTGTATTCTCTTTTATTCTGTTGTATTCTCTTTTATTCTGTTGTATTCTGTTGTATTCTCTTTTATTCTGTTGTATTCTGTTGTATTCTCTTTTATTCTGTTGTATTCTGTTGTATTCTCTTTTATTCTGTTGTATTCTGTTGTATTCTCTTTTATTCTGTTGTATTCTGTTGTATTCTCTTTTATTCTGTTGTATTCTCTTTTATTCTGTTGTATTCTCTGTTGTATTCTCTTTTATTCTGTTGTATTCTCTTTTATTCTGTTGTATTCTGTTGTATTCTCTTTTATTCTGTTGTATTCTCTTTTATTCTGTTGTATTCTGTTGTATTCTCTTTTATTCTGTTGTATTCTCTTTTAATTCTGTTGTATTCTGTTGTATTCTCTTTTATTCTGTTGTATTCTGTTGTATTCTCATTTGTATTCTTTTATTCTGTTGTATTCTCTATTTGTATTCTGTTGTATTCTCTTTTATTCTGTTGTATTCTCTTTTATTCTGTTGTATTCTGTTGTATTCTTTTATTCTGTTGTATTCTGTTGTATTCTCTTTTATTCTGTTGTATTCTCTTTTATTCTGTTGTATTCTCTTTTATTCTGTTGTATTCTGTTGTATTCTCTTTTATTCTTTTGTATTCTGTTGTATTCTGTTGTATTCTCTTTTATTCTGTTGTATTCTGTTGTATTCTCTTTTATTCTGTTGTATTCTGTTGTATTCTCTTTTATTCTGTTGTATTCTGTTGTATTCTCTTTTATTCTGTTGTATTCTCTTTTATTCTGTTGTATTATTTTTTATTCTGTTGTATTCTGTTGTATTCTCTTTTATTCTGTTGTATTCTCTTTTATTCTGTTGTATTCTGTTGTATTCTCTTTTATTCTGTTGTATTCTGTTGTATTCTCTTTTATTCTGTTGTATTCTGTTGTATTCTCTTTTATTCTGTTGTATTCTGTTGTATTCTCTTTTATTCTGTTGTATTCTGTTGTATTCTCTTTTATTCTGTTGTATTCTGTTGTATTCTCTTTTATTCTGTTGTATTCTCTTTTATTCTGTTGTATTCTGTTGTATTCTCTTTTATTCTGTTGTATTCTGTTGTATTCTCTTTTATTCTGTTGTATTCTGTTGTATTCTCTTTTATTCTGTTGTATTCTCTTTTATTCTGTTGTATTCTCTTTTATTCTCTTTTATTCTGTTGTATTCTGTTGTATTCTCTTTTATTCTGTTGTATTCTGTTGTATTCTCTTTTATTCTGTTGTATTCTCTTTTATTCTGTTGTATTCTGTTGTATTCTCTTTTATTCTGTTGTATTCTGTTGTATTCTCTTTTATTCTGTTGTATTCTCTTTTATTCTGTTGTATTCTGTTGTATTCTCTTTTATTCTGTTGTATTCTGTTGTATTCTCTTATTCTGTTGTATTCTGTTGTATTCTCTTTTATTCTGTTGTATTCTGTTGTATTCTCTTTTATTCTGTTGTATTCTCTTTTATTCTGTTGTATTCTGTTGTATTCTCTTTTATTCTGTTGTATTCTGTTGTATTCTCTTTTATTCTGTTGTATTCTGTTGTATTCTCTTTTATTCTGTTGTATTCTCTTTTATTCTGTTGTATTCTGTTGTATTCTCTTTTATTCTGTTGTATTCTCTTTTATTATTTTTTATTATTTTTTATTCTATTTTATTATTTTGTATTATGTTGTATTATCTTTTATTCTGTTGTATTCTGTTTTATTTTTTTGTATTCTCTTTTATTATGTTGTATTCTGTTTTATTCTCTTTAATTCTGTTGTATTCTGTTGTATTATTTTGTATTCTCTTTTATTCTTTTGTATTCTGTTTTATTCTGTTGTATTCTCTTTTATTCTGTTGTATTCTGTTGTATTCTCTTTTATTCTGTTGTATTCTGTTGTATTCTCTTTTATTCATTTGTATTCTGTTGTATTCTGTTGTATTATCTTTTATTCTGTTGTATTCTCTTTTATTCTGTTGTATTCTGTTGTATTCTCTTTTATTCTGTTGTATTCTGTTGTATTATCTTTTATTCTGTTGTATTCTATTTTATTCTGTTGTATTCTCTTTTATTCTGTTGTATTCTGTTGTATTCTCTTTTATTCTGTTGTATTCTGTTGTATTATCTTTTATTCTGTTGTATTCTGTTGTATTCTCTTTTATTCTGTTGTATTCTGTTGTATTCTCTTTTATTCTATATTATTCTGTTGTATTCTCTTTTATTCTGTTGTATTCTCTTTTATTCTGTTGTATTCTCTTTTATTCTTTTGTATTCTGTTGTATTCTGTTGTATTCTCTTTTATTCTGTTGTATTCTGTTGTATTATCTTTTATTCTGTTGTATTCTGTTGTATTCTCTTTTATTCTGTTGTATTCTCTTTTATTCTTTTGTATTCTGTTGTATTCTCTTTTATTCTGTTGTATTCTGTTGTATTCTCTTTTATTCTGTTGTATTCTCTTTTATTCTGTTGTATTCTGTTGTATTCTCTTTTATTCTGTTGTATTCTGTTGTATTCTCTTTTATTCTGTTGTATTCTCTTTTATTCTGTTGTATTCTGTTGTATTCTCTTTTATTCTGTTGTATTCTGTTGTATTCTCTTTTATTCTGTTGTATTCTGTTGTATTCTCTTTTATTCTGTTGTATTCTGTTGTATTCTCTTTTATTCTGTTGTATTCTGTTGTATTCTCTTTTATTCTGTTGTATTCTCTTTTATTCTGTTGTATTCTGTTGTATTCTCTTTTATTCTGTTGTATTCTGTTGTATTCTCTTTTATTCTGTTGTATTCTCTTTTATTCTGTTGTATTCTGTTGTATTCTCTTTTATTCTGTTGTATTCTCTTTTATTCTGTTGTATTCTTTTGTATTCTCTTTTATTCTGTTGTATTCTGTTGTATTATCTTTTATTCTGTTGTATTCTCTTTTATTCTGTTGTATTCTGTTGTATTCTCTTTTATTCTGTTGTATTCTGTTGTATTCTCTTTTATTCTGTTGTATTCTGTTGTATTCTATTGTATTCTCTTTTATTCTGTTGTATACTCTTTTATTATGTTGTATTCTGTTTTATTCTCTTTTATTCTGTTGTATTCTGTTGTATTCTCTTTTATTCTGTTGTATTCTGTTGTATTCTCTTTTATTCTGTTGTATTCTGTTGTATTATCTTTTATTTCTCTTGTATAATGTTTTATTCTCTTTTATTCTGTTGTATTCTCTTTTATTCTGTTGTATTCTGTTGTATTCTCTTTTATTCTGTTGAATTCTGTTGTATTCTATTTGTATTCTCTTTTATTCTGTTGTATTCTGTTGTATTCTCTTTTATTCTGTTGTATTCTCTTTTAGTCTGTTGGATTCTGTTGTATTCTCTTTTATTCTGTTGTATTCTCTTTTATTCTATTTGTATTCTATTTGTATTCTGTTGTATTCTCTTTTATTATGTTGTATTCTGTTGTATTCTCTTTTATTCTGTTGTATTCTGTTGTATTCTCTTTTATTCTGTTGTATTCTGTTGTATTCTCTTTTATTCTGTTGTATTCTGTTGTATTCTGTTGTATTCTCTTTTATTCTGTTGTATTCTCTTTTATTCTGTTGTATTCTGTTGTATTCTCTTTTATTCTGTTGTATTCTGTTGTATTCTCTTTTATTCTATTTGTATTCTGTTGTATTCTCTTTTATTCTGTTGTATTCTGTTGTATTCTCTTTTATTCTGTTGTATTCTGTTGTATTCTCTTTTATTCTATTTGTATTCTCTTTTATTCTGTTGTATTCTGTTGTATTCTCTTTTATTCTGTTGTATTCTGTTGTATTCTCTTTTATTCTGTTGTATTCTGTTGTATTCTCTTTTATTCTGTTGTATTCTCTTTTATTCTGTTGTATTCTGTTGTATTCTCTTTTATTCTGTTGTATTCTCTTTTATTCTGTTGTATTCTGTTGTATTCTCTTTTATTCTGTTGTATTCTTTTGTATTCTGTTGTATTCTCTTTTATTCTGTTGTATTCTGTTGTATTCTCTTTTATTCTGTTGTATTCTGTTGTATTCTCTTTTATTCTGTTGTATTCTGTTGTATTCTCTTTTATTCTGTTGTATTCTGTTGTATTCTCTTTTATTCTGTTGTATTCTCTTTTATTCTGTTGTATTCTGTTGTATTCTGTTGTATTCTGTTGTATTCTCTTTTATTCTGTTGTATTCTCTTTTATTCTGTTGTATTCTCTTTTATTCTGTTGTATTCTCTTTTATTCTGTTGTATTCTGTTGTATTCTCTTTTATTCTATTTGTATACTGTTGTATTCTCTTTTATTCTGTTGTATTCTCTTTTATTCTGTTGTATTCTGTTGTATTCTCTTTTATTCTGTTGTATTCTGTTGTATTCTCTTTTATTCTGTTGTATTCTCTTTTATTCTGTTGTATTCTGTTGTATTCTCTTTTATTCTGTTGTATTCTGTTGTATTCTCTTTTATTCTGTTGTATTCTCTTTTATTCTGTTGTATTCTGTTGTATTCTGTTGTATTCTCTTTTATTCTGTTGTATTCTGTTGTATTATCTTTTATTCTGTTTTATTATGTTGTATTCTCTTTTATTCTGTTGTATTCTGTTGTATTATCTTTTATTCTGTTGTATTCTTTTGTATTCTCTTTTATTCTGTTGTATTCTGTTGTATTCTCTTTTATTCTGTTGTATTCTGTTGTATTCTCTTTTATTCTGTTGTATTCTGTTGTATTCTCTTTTATTCTGTTGTATTCTGTTGTATTCTCTTTTATTCTGTTGTATTCTGTTGTATTCTCTTTTATTCTGTTGTATTCTCTTTTATTCTGTTGTATTCTCTTTTATTCTGTTGTATTCTCTTTTATTCTATTTAATTCTGTATTATCTTTTATTCTGTTGTATTCTGTTGTATTCTCTTTTATTCTGTTGTATTCTCTTTTATTCTGTTGTATTCTCTTTTATTCTGTTGTATTCTGTTGTATTCTCTTTTATTCTGTTGTATTCTCTTTTATTCTGTTGTATTCTCTTTTATTCTGTTGTATTCTGTTGTATTCTCTTTTATTCTGTTGTATTTTGTTGTTTTCTCTTTTATTCTATTGTATTATGTTGTATTCTGTTGTATTCTGTTTTATTCTGTTGTATTCTGTTGTATTCTCTTTTATTCTTTTGTATTCTGTTGTATTCTGTTGTATTCTCTTTTATTCTGTTGTATTCTCTTTTATTCTGTTGTATTCTCTTTTATTCTGTTGTATTCTGTTGTATTCTCTTTTATTCTGTTGTATTCTGTTGTATTATCTTTTATTCAGTTGTATTCTGTTGTATTCTCTTTTATTCTGTTGTATTCTGTTGTATTCTCTTTTATTCTGTTGTATTCTGTTGTATTCTCTTATTCTGTTGTATTCTGTTGTATTCTCTTTTATTCTGTTGTATTCTGTTGTATTATCTTTTATTCTGTTGTATTCTGTTGTATTCTCTTTTATTCTGTTGTATTCTGTTGTATTCTCTTTTATTCTGTTGTATTCTGTTGTATTCTATTTTATTCTGTTGTATTCTCTTTTATTCTGTTGTATTCTGTTGTATTCTCTTTTATTCTGTTGTATTCTCTTTTATTCTGTTGTATTCTCTTTTATTCTGTTGTATTCTGTTGTATTCTCTTTTATTCTGTTGTATTCTCTTTTATTCTGTTGTATTCTGTTGTATTCTCTTTTATTCTTTTGTATTCTGTTGTATTCTCTTTTATTCTGTTGTATTCTGTTGTATTCTCTTTTATTCTGTTGTATTCTCTTTTATTCTTTTGTATTCTGTTGTATTCTCTTTTATTCTGTTGTATTCTCTTTTATTCTGTTGTATTCTGTTGTATTCTCTTTTATTCTGTTGTATTCTGTTGTATTCTCTTTTATTCTGTTGTATTCTGTTGTATTCTGTTGTATTCTCTTTTATTCTGTTGTATTCTGTTGTATTCTCTTTTATTCTGTTGTATTCTGTTGTATTCTCTTTTATTCTGTTGTATTCTGTTGTATTCTCTTTTATTCTGTTGTATTCTCTTTTATTCTGTTGTATTCTGTTGTATTCTGTTGTATTCTGTTGTATTCTCTTTTATTCTGTTGTATTCTCTTTTATTCTGTTGTATTCTCTTTTATTCTGTTGTATTCTGTTGTATTCTCTTTTATTCTGTTGTATTCTGTTGTATTCTCTTTTATTCTGTTGTATTCTCTTTTATTCTATTTGTATTCTATTTGTATTCTCTTTTATTCTGTTGTATTCTATTTGTATTCGGTTTTATTCTGTTTTATTCTCTTTTATTATGTTGTATTCTTTTTTATTCTCTTTTATTCTTTTGTATTCTGTTGTATTCTCTTTTATTCTGTTGTATTCTCTTTTATTCTGTTGTATTCTGTTGTATTCTCTTTTATTCTGTTGTATTCTGTTGTATTCTCTTTTATTCTGTTGTATTCTCTTTTATTCTGTTGTATTCTGTTGTATTCTCTTTTATTCTGTTGTATTCTGTTGTATTCTGTTATTCAGTTGTAGTCTCTTTTATTCTGTTGTATTCTGTTGTATTATCTTTTATTCTGTTGTATTCTATTTGTATTCTCTTTTATTCTGTTGTATTCTGTTGTATTCTCTTTTATTCTGTTGTATTCTGTTGTATTCTCTTTTATTCTGTTGTATTCTGTTGTATTCTTTTATTCTGTAGTATTATCTTTTTTTCTTTTGTATTCTGTTGTATTCTCTTTTATTCTGTTGTATTCTGTTGTATTCTCTTTTATTCTGTTGTATTCTCTTTTATTCTGTTGTATTCTGTTGTATTCTCTTTTATTCTGTTGTATTCTGTTGTATTCTCTTTTATTCTGTTGTATTCTTTTGTATTCTGTTGTATTATCTTTTATTCTGTTGTATTCTGTTGTATTCTCTTTTATTCTGTTGTATTCTGTTGTATTCTCTTTTATTCTGTTGTATTCTGTTGTATTCTCTTTTATTCTGTTGTATTCTGTTGTATTCTCTTTTATTCTGTTGTATTCTGTTGTATTCTCTTTATTCTGTTGTATTCTCTTTTATTCTGTTGTATTCTGTTGTATTATCTTTTATTCTGTTGTATTCTGTTTTATTCTGTTGTATTCTCTTTTATTCTGTTGTATTCTCTTTTATTCTGTTGTATTCTGTTGTATTCTCTTTTATTCTGTTTATTCTGTTGTATTCTGTTGTATTCTCTTTTATTCTGTTGTATTCTGTTGTATTCTCTTTTATTCTGTTGTATTCTGTTGTATTCTCTTTTATTCTGTTGTATTCTGTTGTATTCTCTTTTATTCTGTTGTATTCTCTTTTATTCTGTTGTATTCTCTTTTATTCTGTTGTATTCTGTTGTATTCTCTTTTATTCTGTTGTATTCTGTTGTATTCTCTTTTATTCTGTTGTATTCTGTGTATTCTCTTTTATTCTGTTGTATTCTTTTGTATTCTCTTTTATTCTGTTGTATTCTGTTGTATTCTCTTTTATTCTGTTGTATTCTGTTGTATTCTCTTTTATTCTGTTGTATTCTGTTGTATTATATTTTATTCTTTTGTATTCTGTTGTATTCTCTTTTATTCTGTTGTATTCTGTTGTATTCTCTTTTATTCTGTTGTATTCTGTTGTATTCTCTTTTATTCTGTTGTATTCTGTTGTATTCTCTTTTATTCTGTTGTATTCTGTTGTATTCTCTTTTATTCATTTGTATTCTCTTTTATTCTGTTGTATTCTGTTGTATTCTCTTTTATTCTTTTGTAGTCTGTTGTATTCTGTTTTATTCTGTTGTATTCTGTTGTATTCTCTTTTATTCTGTTGTATTCTGTTGTATTCTCTTTTATTCTGTTGTATTCTGTTGTATTCTTTTATTCTATTTGTATTCTGTTGTATTCTCTTTTATTCTGTTGTATTCTCTTTTATTCTGTTGTATTCTTTTGTATTCTGTTGTATTCTCTTTTATTCTGTTGTATTCTGTTGTATTCTCTTTTATTCTGTTGTATTCTCTTTTATTCTGTTGTATTCTCTTTTATTCTGTTGTATTCTGTTGTATTCTCTTTTATTCTGTTGTATTCTGTTGTATTCTCTTTTATTCTGTTGTATTCTGTTGTATTCTCTTTTATTCTGTTGTATTCTGTTGTATTCTCTTTTATTCTGTTGTATTCTGTTGTATTCTCTTTTATTCTGTTTATTCTGTTGTATTATCTTTTATTCTGTTGTATTCTGTTGTATTCTCTTTTATTCTATTTGTATTCTGTTGTATTCTCTTTTATTCTATTTGTATTCTGTTGTATTCTCTTTTATTCTATTTGTATTCTGTTGTATTCTCTTTTATTCTGTTGTATTCTGTTGTATTCTCTTTTATTCTGTTGTATTCTGTTGTATTCTCTTTTATTCTGTTGTATTCTCTTTTATTCTGTTGTATTCTGTTGTATTCTCTTTTATTCTGTTGTATTCTATTTGTATTCTGTTGTATTCTTTTATTCTTTTGTGTTCTCTTTTATTCTGTTGTATTCTGTTGTATTCTCTTTTATTCTGTTGTATTCTCTTTTATTCTGTTGTATTCTGTTGTATTCTCTTTTATTCTGTTGTATTCTCTTTTATTCTGTTGTATTCTGTTGTATTCTGTTTTATTATTTTGTATTCTGTTGTATTTTGTTTTATTCGGTTGTCTTCTGGTGTTTTCTCTTTTATTCGGTTGTATTCTGTTGTATTCTCTTTTATTCTGTTGTATTCTGTTGTATTCTGTTATTCTCTTTTGTATTCTGTTGTATTCTCTTTTATTCTGTTGTATTCTGTTGGATTCTCTTTTATTCTGTTGTATTCTGTTGTATTCTCTTTTATTCTATTTGTATTCTGTTGTATTCTCTTTTATTCTGTTGTATTCTGTTGTATTCTCTTTTATTCTGTTGTATTCTGTTGTATTCTCTTTTATTCTGTTGTATTCTCTTTTATTCTATTTGTATTCTGTTGTATTCTCTTTTATTCTGTTGTATTCTGTTGTATTCTCTTTTATTCTATTTGTATTCTGTTGTGTTCTCTTTTATTCTGTTGTATTCTCTTTTATTCTGTTGTATTCTGTTGTATTCTCTTTTATTCTGTTGTATTCTCTTTTATTCTGTTGTATTCTGTTGTATTCTCTTTTATTCTATTTGTATTCTATTTGTATTCTGTTGTATTCTCTTTTATTCTGTTGTATTCTGTTGTATTCTCTTTTATTCTGTTGTATTCTGTTGTATTCTCTTTTATTCTGTTGTATTCTGTTGTATTCTCTTTTATTCTGTTGTATTCTGTTGTATTCTCTTTTATTCTGTTGTATTCTCTTTTATTCTGTTGTATTCTCTTTTATTCTGTTGTATTCTGTTGTATTCTCTTTTATTCTGTTGTATTCTCTCTTTTATTCTGTTGTATTCTCTTTTATTCTGTTGTATTCTGTTGTATTCTCTTTTATTCTGTTGTATTCTGTTGTATTCTCTTTTATTCTGTTGTATTCTATTTGTATTCTCTTTTATTCTGTTGTATTCTCTTTTATTCTATTTGTATTCTGTTGTATTCTCTTTTATTCTGTTGTATTCTGTTGTATTCTCTTTTATTCTGTTGTATTCTCTTTTATTCTATTTGTATTCTGTTGTATTCTCTTTTATTCTGTTGTATTCTGTTGTATTCTCTTTTATTCTGTTGTATTCTGTTGTATTCTCTTTTATTCTATTTGTATTCTGTTGTATTCTGTTGTATTCTCTTTTATTCTATTTGTATTCTGTTGTATTCTCTTTTATTCTGTTGTATTCTGTTGTATTCTGTTGTATTATCTTTTGTATTCTGTTGTATTCTCTTTTATTCTGTTGTATTCTGTTGTATTCTCTTTTATTCTGTTGTATTCTGTTGTATTCTCTTTTATTCTGTTGTATTCTGTTGTATTATCTTTTATTCTGTTGTATTCTGTTGTATTCTCTTTTATTCTGTTGTATTCTGTTGTATTCTCTTTTATTCTGTTGTATTCTCTTTTATTCTGTTGTATTCTGTTGTATTATCTTTTATTCTGTTGTATTCTGTTGTATTCTCTTTTATTCTGTTGTATTCTCTTTTATTCTGTTGTATTCTCTTTAATTCTGTTTTATTCTGTTGTATTCTCTTTTATTCTGTTTTATTCTTTTGTATTCTGTTGTATTCTCTTTTATTCTGTTGTATTCTGTTGTATTCTCTTTTATTCTGTTGTATTCTGTTGTATTCTCTTTTATTCTATTTTATTCTGTTGTATTCTGTTGTATTATCTTTTATTCTGTTGTATTCTGTTGTATTCTCTTTTATTCTGTTGTATTATATTTTATTATTTTTTATTCTGTTGTATTCTGTTGTATTCTGTTGTATTCTCTTTTATTCTGTTGTATTCTGTTGTATTCTCTTTTATTCTTTTTTATTCTGTTGTATTATCTTTTATTCTGTTGTATTCTGTTGTATTCTCTTTTATTCTGTTGTATTCTCTTTTATTCTGTTGTATTCTGTTGTATTATCTTTTATTCTGTTGTATTCTCTTGTATTCTCTTTTATTTTGTTGTATTCTCTTTTATTCTGTTGTATTCTGTTGTATTCTCTTTTATTCTGTTGTATTCTGTTGTATTATCTTTTATTCTGTTGTATTCTGTTGTATTCTCTTTTATTCTGTTGTATTCTCTTTTATTCTGTTGTATTCTCTTTTATTCTGTTGTATTCTGTTGTATTCTCTTTTATTATTTTGTATTATCTTTTATTCTGTTGTATTATGTTGTAAACTGTTTTATTCTGTTTTATTCACTTTTATTCTGTTTGTATTCTCTTTTATTCTGTTGTATTCTGTTGTATTATCTTTTATTCTGTTGTATTCTCTTTTATTCTGTTGTATTCTATTTGTATTCTGTTTGATTCTGTTGTATTCTGTTGTATTCTCTTTTATTCTGTTGTATTATCTTTTATTCTGTTGTATTCTGTTGTATTCTCTTTTATTCTGTTGTATTCTATTGTATTCTCTTTTATTCTGTTGTATTCTGTTGTATTCTCTTTTATTCTGTTGTATTCTCTTTTATTCTGTTGTATTCTGTTGTATTCTCTTTTATTCTGTTGTATTCTGTTGTATTCTCTTTTATTCTGTTGTATTCTCTTTTATTCTGTTGTATTCTGTTGTATTCTCTTTTATTCATTTGTATTCTGTTGTATTCTCTTTTATTCTGTTGTATTCTGTTGTATTCTCTTTTATTCTGTTGTATTCTGTTGTATTCTATTTGTATTCTCTTTTATTCTGTTGTATTCTGTTGTATTCTCTTTTATTCTATTTGTATTCTGTTGTATTCTCTTTTATTCTGTTGTATTCTCTTTTATTCTATTTGTATTCTGTTGCATTCTCTTTTATTCTGTTGTATTCTGTTGTATTCTCTTTTATTCTGTTGTATTCTGTTGTATTCTCTTTTATTCTATTTGTATTCTGTTGTATTCTCTTTTATTCTGTTGTATTCTATTTGTATTCTCTTTTATTCTGTTGTATTCTGTTGTATTCTCTTTTATTCTGTTGTATTCTGTTGTATTCTCTTTTATTCTGTTGTATTCTCTTTTATTCTGTTGTATTCTGTTGTATTCTCTTTTATTCTGTTGTATTCTGTTGTATTCTCTTTTATTCTGTTGTATTCTCTTTTATTCTATTGTATTCTCTTTTATTCTGTTGTATTCTGTTGTATTCTCTTTTATTCTGTTGTATTCTCTTTGTATTCTGTTGTATTCTGTTGTATTCTGTTTATTCTGTTGTATTCTCTTTTATTCTGTTGTATTCTGTTGTATTCTCTTTTATTCTGTTGTATTCTTTTGTATTCTCTTTTATTCTGTTGTATTCTGTTGTATTCTCTTTTATTCTGTTGTATTCTGTTGTATTCTCTTTTATTCTGTTGTATTCTCTTTTATTCTGTTGTATTCTCTTTTATTCTGTTGTATTCTCTTTTATTCTGTTGTATTCTGTTGTATTCTCTTTTATTCTGTTGTATTCTGTTGTATTCTCTTTTATTCTGTTGTATTCTCTTTTATTCTATTTGTATTCTCTTTTATTCTATTTGTATTCTGTTGTATTCTCTTTTATTCTATTTGTATTCTGTTGTATTCTGTTGTATTCTCTTTTATTCTGTTGTATTCTGTTGTATTCTCTTTTATTCTGTTGTATTCTGTTGTATTCTCTTTTATTCTGTTGTATTCTCTGTTATTCTGTTGTATTCTCTTTTATTCTGTTGTATTCTGTTGTATTCTCTTTTATTCTGTTGTATTCTGTTGTATTCTCTTTTATTCTGTTGTATTCTGTTGTATTCTGTTGTATTCTCTTTTATTCTGTTGTATTCTGTTGTATTCTCTTTTATTCTGTTGTATTCTTTTGTATTCTCTTTTATTCTGTTGTATTCTGTTGTATTCTCTTTTATTCTGTTTTATTCTGTTGTATTCTCTTTTATTCTGTTGTATTCTGTTGTATTCTGTTGTATTCTCTTTTATTCTGTTGTATTCTCTTTTATTCTGTTGTATTCTGTTGTATTCTCTTTTATTCTGTTGTATTCTGTTGTATTCTCTTTTATTCTATTGTATTCTGTTGTATTCTGTTGTATTCTCTTTTATTCTGTTGTATTCTCTTTTATTCTGTTGTATTCTGTTGTATTCTCTTTTATTCTGTTGTATTCTGTTGTATTCTCTTTTATTCTGTTGTATTCTGTTGTATTCTCTTTTATTCTGTTGTATTCTCTTTTATTCTGTTGTATTCTGTTGTATTCTCTTTTATTCTGTTGTATTCTCTTTTATTCTGTTGTATTCTGTTGTATTCTCTTTTATTCTGTTGTATTCTGTTGTATTCTGTTGTATTCTGTTGTATTCTGTTGTATTCTCTTTTATTCTGTTGTATTCTCTTTTATTCTATTTGTATTCTCTTTGTATTCTGTTTTATTCTGTTGTATTCTCTTTTATTCTGTTGTATTCTGTTGTATTCTCTTTTATTCTGTTGCATTCTGTTGTATTCTCTTTTATTCTATTTGTATTCTGTTGTATTCTGTTGTATTCTCTCTTTTATTCTGTTGTATTCTGTTGTATTCTCTTTTATTCTGTTGTATTCTGTTGTATTCTCTTTTATTCTATTTGTATTCTATTTGTATTCTCTTTTATTCTGTTGTATTCTCTTTTATTCTGTTGTATTCTCTTTTATTCTTTTGTATTCTGTTGTATTCTCTTTTATTCTGTTGTATTCTCTTTTATTCTTTTGTATTCTCTATTATTCTGTTGTATTATGTTGTATTCTCTTTTATTCTATTTGTATTCTGTTGTATTCTCTTTTATTCTGTTGTATTCTCTTTTATTCTGTTGTATTCTATTTGTATTCTCTTTTATTCTGTTGTATTCTGTTGTATTCTCTTTTATTCTATTTGTATTCTGTTGTATTCTCTTTTATTCTGTTGTATTCTGTTGTATTCTCTTTTATTCTGTTGTATTCTGTTGTATTCTCTTTTATTCTGTTGTATTCTCTTTTATTCTGTTGTATTCTGTTGTATTCTCTTTTATTCTGTTGTATTCTGTTGTATTCTCTTTTATTCTATTTGTATTCTCTTTTATTCTATTTGTATTCTGTTGTATTCTCTTTTATTCTGTTGTATTCTATTTGTATTCTGTTGTATTCTCTTTTATTCTGTTGTATTCTGTTGTATTCTCTTTTATTCTGTTGTATTCTGTTGTATTCTCTTTTATTCTGTTGTATTATGTTGTATTCTCTTTTATTCTGTTGTATTCTGTTGTATTCTCTTTTATTCATTTGTATTCTGTTGTATTATCTTTTATTCTGTTGTATTCTCTTTTATTCTGTTGTATTCTGTTGTATTCTCTTTTATTCTGTTGTATTCTGTTGTACTCTGTTGTATTCTCTTTTATTCTGTTGTATTCTGTTGTATTCTCTTTTATTCTTTTGTATTCTGTTGTATTCTCTTTTATTCTGTTGTATTCTGTTGTATTCTGTTGTATTCTCTTTTATTCTATTTGTATTCTGTTGTATTCTCTTTTATTCTGTTGTATTCTGTTGTATTCTCTTTTATTCTATTTGTATTCTGCTGTATTCTCTTTTATTCTGTTGTATTCTGTTGTATTCTCTTTTATTCTGTTGTATTCTGTTGTATTCTCTTTTATTCTGTTGTATTCTCTTTTATTCTGTTGTATTCTGTTGTATTCTCTTTTATTCTATTTGTATTCTCTTTTATTCTGTTGTATTCTCTTTTATTCTGTTGTATTCTCTTTTATTCTGTTGTATTCTGTTGTATTCTCTTTTATTCTGTTTTATTCTGTTGTATTCTGTTGTATTCTCTTTTATTCTGTTGTATTCTGTTGTATTCTCTTTTATTCTCTTTTATTCTGTTGTATTCTCTTTTATTCTGTTGTATTCTGTTTTATTCTGTTGTATTCTCTTTTATTCTGTTGTATTCTCTTTTATTCTCTTGTATTCTGTTGTATTCTGTTGTATTCTCTTTTATTCTGTTGTATTCTCTTTTATTCTGTTTTATTCTTTTGTATTATATTTTATTCTGTTTTATTCTGTTTTATTCTGTTGTATTCTGTTGTATTCTCTTTTATTCTGTTGTATTCTGTTGTATTCTCTTTTATTCTGTTGTATTCTGTTGTATTCTCTTTTATTCTATTTGTATTCTGTTGTATTCTCTTTTATTCTGTTGTATTCTGTTGTATTCTCTTTTATTCTGTTGTATTCTGTTGTATTCTCTTTTATTCTGTTGTATTCTGTTGTATTCTCTTTTATTCTGTTGTATTCTGTTGTATTCTCTATTATTCTGTTGTATTCTGTTGTATTCTCGTTTATTCTGTTGTATTCTCTTTTATTCTGTTGTATTCTGTTGTATTATCTTTTATTCTGTTGTATTCTCTTTTATTCTGTTGTATTCTGTTGTATTCTCTTTTATTCTGTTGTATTCTGTTGTATTATCTTTTATTCTATTTGTATTCTATTTGTATTCTCTTTTATTCTGTTGTATTCTGTTGTATTCTCTTTTATTCTGTTGTATTCTCTTTTATTCTGTTGTATTCTGTTGTATTCTCTTTTATTCTGTTGTATTCTGTTGTATTCTCTTTTATTCTGTTGTATTCTGTTGTATTCTGTTGTATTCTCTTTTATTCTGTTGTATTCTGTTGTATTCTCTTTTATTCTGTTGTATTCTGTTGTATTATCTTTTATTCTGTTGTATTCTGTTGTATTCTCTTTTATTCTGTTGTATTCTGTTGTATTCTCTTTTATTCTTTTGTATTCTGTTGTATTCTCTTTTATTCTGTTGTATTCTGTTGTATTCTCTTTTATTCTGTTGTATTCTGTTGTATTATCTTTTATTCTGTTGTATTCTGTTGTATTCTCTTTTTCTGTTGTATTCTGTTGTATTCTCTTTTATTCTGTTGTATTCTGTTGTATTCTCTTTTATTCTGTTGTATTCTTTTGTATTCTCTTTTATTCTGTTGTATTCTCTTTTATTCTGTTGTATTCTGTTGTATTCTCTTTTATTCTGTTGTATTCTGTTGTATTCTTTTATTCTGTTGTATTCTGTTGTATTCTCTTTTATTCTATTTGTATTCTGTTGTATTCTCTTTTATTCTGTTGTATTCTGTTGTATTCTCTTTTATTCTGTTGTATTCTCTTTTATTCTATTTGTATTCTGTTGTATTCTCTTTTATTCTGTTGTATTCTCTTTTATTCTATTTGTATTCTATTTGTATTCTGTTGTATTCTCTTTTATTCTGTTGTATTCTGTTGTATTCTCTTTTATTCTGTTGTATTCTGTTGTATTCTCTTTTATTCTGTTGTATTCTGTTGTATTCTCTTTTATTCTGTTGTATTCTGTTGTATTCTCTTTTATTCTGTTGTATTCTCTTTTATTCTGTTGTATTCTGTTGTATTCTCTTTTATTCTGTTGTATTCTGTTGTATTCTCTTTTATTCTATTTGTATTCTGGTGTATGCTCTTTTATTCTGTTTTATTCGGTTGTATTCTCTTTTATTCTGTTGTATTCTGTTGTATTCTCTTTTATTCTGTTGTATTCTCTTTTATTCTGTTGTATTCTGTTGTATTCTCTTTTATTCTGTTGTATTCTGTTGTATTCTCTTTTATTCTATTGTATTCTGTTGTATTCTCTTTTATTCTGTTGTATTCTCTTTTATTCTGTTGTATTCTGTTGTATTCTCTTTTATTCTGTTGTATTCTCTTTTATTCTGTTGTATTCTGTTGTATTCTCTTTTATTCTGTTGTATTCTATTTTATTCTTTTGTATTCTATTTTATTATGTTGTATTCTGTTTTATTCTCTTTTATTATGTTTTATTCTGTTTTATTCTCTTTTATTATGTTGTATTCTGTTTTATTCTGTTTTATTCTATTTGTATTCTATTTGTATTCTCTTTTATTCTATTTGTATTCTCTTTTATTCTGTTGTATTCTCTTTTATTCTGTTGTATTCTATTTGTATTCTCTTTTATTCTATTTGTATTCTCTTTTATTCTGTTGTATTCTCTTTTATTCTGTTGTATTCTATTTGTATTCTCTTTTATTCTTTTGTTTTCTGTTGTATTCTCTTTTATTCTGTTGTATTCTGTTGTATTCTCTTTTATTCTGTTGTATTCTCTTTTATTCTGTTGTATTCTGTTGTATTCTCTTTTATTCTGTTGTATTCTGTTGTATTCTCTTTTATTCTGTTGTATTCTCTTTTATTCTGTTGTATTCTGTTGTATTCTCTTTTATTCTATTTTATTCTGTTGTATTCTCTTTTATTCTGTTGTATTCTGTTGTATTATCTTTTATTCTATTTGTATTCTGTTGTATTCTCTTTTATTCTGTTGTATTCTGTTGTATTCTTTTATTCTGTTGTTTTGTTTTGTATTCTGTTGTATTCTCTTTTATTCTGTTGTATTCTCTTTTATTCTGTTGTATTCTGTTGTATTCTCTTTTATTCTGTTGTATTCTGTTGTATTCTCTTTTATTCTGTTGTATTCTGTTGTATTCTCTTTTATTCTGTTGTATTCTGTTGTATTCTCTTTTATTCTATTTGTATTCTATTTGTATTCTCTTTTATTCTATTTGTATTCTGTTGTATTCTCTTTTATTCTGTTGTATTCTGTTGTATTCTCTTTTATTCTGTTGTATTCTCTTTTATTCTATTTGTATTCTGTTGTATTCTCTTTTATTCTGTTGTATTCTGTTGTATTCTCTTTTATTCTATTTGTATTCTCTTTTATTCTGTTGTATTCTCTTTTATTCTATTTGTATTCTATTTGTATTCTCTTTTATTCTGTTGTATTCTTTTGTATTCTGTTGTATTCTCTTTTATTCTGTTGTATTCTGTTGTATTCTCTTTTATTCTGTTGTATTCTGTTGTATTCTCTTTTATTCTATTTGTATTCTGTTGTATTCTATTTGTATTCTCTTTTATTCTGTTGTATTCTGTTGTATTCTCTTTTATTCTGTTGTATTCTATTTGTATTCTCTTTTATTCTGTTGTATTCTGTTGTATTCTATTTGTATTCTGTTGTATTCTCTTTTATTCTGTTGTATTCTGTTGTATTCTCTTTTATTCTGTTGTATTCTGTTGTATTCTCTTTTATTCTGTTGTATTCTGTTGTATTCTTTTATTCTGTTGTATTCTGTTGTATTCTCTTTTATTCTGTTGTATTCTGTTGTATTCTCTTTTATTCTATTCTATTTGTATTATCTTTTATTCTATTTGTATTCTGTTGTATTCTCTTTTATTCTGTTGTATTCTGTTGTATTCTCTTTTATTCTGTTGTATTCTGTTGTATTCTCTTTTATTCTGTTGTATTCTATTGTATTCTCTTTTATTCGGTTGTATTCTCTTTTATTCTGTTGTATTCTCTTTTATTCTATTTGTATTCTGTTGTATTCTCTTTTATTCTGTTGTATTCTCTTTTATTCTATTTGTATTCTCTTTTATTCTGTTGTATTCTGTTGTATTCTCTTTTATTCTGTTGTATTCTGTTGTATTCTCTTTTATTCTGTTGTATTCTGTTGTATTCTCTTTTATTCTGTTGTATTCTCTTTTATTCTGTTGTATTCGTTTGTATTCTCTTTTATTCTGTTGTATTCTGTTGTATTCTCTTTTATTCTGTTATATTATCTTTTATTATGTTGTATTCTGTTGTATTCTCTTTTATTCTATTTGTATTCTGTTGTATTCTCTTTTATTCTGTTGTATTCTATTTGTATTCTCTTTTATTCTGTTGTATTCTGTTGTATTCTCTTTTATTCTGTTGTATTCTGTTGTATTCTCTTTTATTCTGTTGTATTCTGTTGTATTCTCTTTTATTCTGTTGTATTCTGTTGTATTCTCTTTTATTCTGTTGTATTCTATTTGTATTCTCTTTTATTCTGTTGTATTCTGTTGTAGTCTCTTTTATTCTGGTGTATTCTGTTTTATTCTTTTGTATTCTCTTTTATTCTGTTGTATTCTGTTGTATTCTCTTTTATTCTGTTGTATTCTCTTTTATTCTGTTGTATTCTCTTTTATTCTGTTGTATTCTATTTGTATTCTCTTTTATTCTGTTGTATTCTGTTGTATTCTCTTTTATTCTATTTGTATTCTGTGTTATTATCTTTTATTCTGTTGTATTCTGTTGTATTCTCTTTTATTCTGTTGTATTCTGTTGTATTCTCTTTTATTCTTTTGTATTCTGTTGTATTCTCTTTTATTCTGTTGTATTCTGTTGTATTCTCTTTTATTCTGTTGTATTCTCTTTTATTCTGTTGTATTCTGTTGTATTCTCTTTTATTCTGTTGTATTCTGTTGTATTCTCTTTTATTCTGTTGTATTATATTTTATTCTGTTTTATTCTCTTTTATTCTGTTGTATTCTGTTGTATTCTCTTTTATTCTTTTGTATTCTGTTTTATTCTGTTGTATTCTCTTTTATTCTGTTGTATTCTGTTGTATTCTCTTTTATTCTGTTGTATTCTGTTGTAGTCTCTTTTATTCTGTTGTATTCTGTTGTATTCTCTTTTATTCTGTTGTATTCTGTTGTATTCTCTTTTATTCTGTTGTATTCTGTTGTATTCTCTTTTATTCTGTTGTATTCTCTTTTATTCTGTTGTATTCTGTTGTATTCTCTTTTATTCTGTTGTATTCTCTTTTATTCTGTTGTATTCTGTTGTATTCTCTTTTATTCATTTGTATTCGGTTGTATTCTCTTTTATTCTGTTGTATTCTGTTGTATTCTCTTTTATTCTGTTGTATTCTGTTGTATTCTCTTTTATTCTGTTGTATTCTGTTGTATTCTCTTTTATTCTGTTGTATTCTCTTTTATTCTGTTGTATTCTATTTTATTCTCTTTTATTCTGTTGTATTCTGTTGTATTCTCTTTTATTCTATTTGTATTCTGTTGTATTCTCTTTTATTCTGTTGTGTTCTGTAGTATTCTCTTTTAATCTGTTGTATTCTGTTGTATTATCTTTTATTCTGTTGTATTCTGTTGTATTCTCTTTTATTCTGTTGTATTCTATTTGTATTCTCTTTTATTCTGTTGTATTCTGTTGTATTCTCTTTTATTCTATTTGTATTCTGTTGTATTCTCTTTTATTCTGTTGTATTCTGTTGTATTCTCTTTTATTCTGTTGTATTCTGTTGTATTCTCTTTTATTCTGTTGTATTCTGTTGTATTCTATTTTATTCTGTTGTATTCTGTTTTATTATATTTTATTCTCTTTTATTCTGTTGTATTCTGTTGTATTCTCTTTTATTCTGTTGTATTCTGTTGTATTCTCTATTTGTATTCTCTTTTATTCTGTAGTATTCTGTTGACTTCTCGTTTATTCTGTTGTATTCTGTTGTATTCTCTTTTATTCTGTTGTATTCTGTTGTATTCTCTTTTATTCTGTTGTATTATTTTGTATTCTCTTTTATTCTGTTGTATTCTCTTTTATTCTGTTGTATTCTCTTTTATTCTGTTGTATTCTCTTTTATTCTGTTGTATTCTGTTGTATTCTCTTTTATTCTTTTGTATTCTGTTGTATTCTCTTTTATTCTGTTGTATTCTGTTGTATTCTCTTTTATTCTGTTGTATTCTGTTGTATTCTCTTTTATTCTGTTGTATTCTGTTGTATTCTCTTTTATTCTGTTGTATTCTGTTGTATTCTCTTTTATTCTGTTGTATTCTGTTGTATTCTTTTATTCTGTTGTATTCTATTTGTATTCTCTTTTATTCTGTTGTATTCTGTTGTATTCTCTTTTATTCTGTTGTATTCTGTTGAATTCTCTTTTATTCTGTTGTATTCTGTTGTATTCTCTTTTATTCTGTTGTATTCTCTTTTATTCTGTTGTATTCTGTTGTATTCTCTTTTATTCTGTTGTATTCTGTTGTATTCTGTTGTATTCTCTTTTATTCTGTTGTATTCTGTTGTATTCTCTTTTATTCTGTTGTATTCTGTTGTATTCTCTTTTATTCTGTTGTATTCTGTTGTATTCTCTTTTATTCTGTTGTATTCTCTTTTATTCTGTTGTATTCTGTTGTATTCTCTTTTATTCTGTTTTATTATGTTGTATTCTCTTTTATTCTGTTGTATTCTGTTGTATTCTCTTTTATTCTGTTGTATTCTCTTTTATTCTGTTGTATTCTGTTGTATTCTCTTTTATTCTGTTGTATTCTCTTTTATTCTGTTGTATTCTGTTGTATTCTCTTTTATTATTTTTTATTCTGTTGTATTCTCTTTTATTCTGTTGTATTCTGTTTTATTCTGTTGTATTCTCTTTTATTCTGTTGTATTCTGTTGTATTCTCTTTTATTCTGTTGTATTCTGTTGTATTCTCTTTTATTCTGTTGTATTCTGTTGTATTCTCTTTTATTCTGTTGTATTCTCTTTTATTCTGTTGTATTCTCTTTTATTCTGTTGTATTCTGTTGTATTCTCTTTTATTCTGTTGTATTCTCTTTTATTCTGTTGTATTCTCTTTTATTCTTTTGTATTCTGTTGTATTCTCTTTTATTCTGTTGTATTCTGTTGTATTCTCTTTTATTCTGTTGTATTCTCTTTTATTCTGTTGTATTCTCTTTTATTCTATTTGTATTCTGTTGTATTCTCTTTTATTCTGTTGTATTCTGTTGTATTCTCTTTTATTCTATTTGTATTCTCTTTTATTCTGTTGTATTCTGTTTATTCTGTTGTATTCTCTTTTATTCTGTTGTATTCTGTTGTATTCTCTTTTATTCTGTTGTATTCTGTTGTATTCTCTTTTATTCTGTTGTATTCTGTTGTATTCTGTTGTATTCTCTTTTATTCTGTTGTATTCTTTTGTATTCTCTTTTATTCTGTTGTATTCTGTTGTATTCTCTTTTATTCTGTTGTATTCTGTTGTATTCTCTTTTATTCTGTTGTATTCTGTTGTATTCTCTTTTATTCTGTTGTATTCTGTTGTATTCTCTTTTATTCTGTTGTATTCTCTTTTATTCTGTTGTATTCTGTTGTATTCTCTTTTATTCTGTTGTATTCTGTTGTATTCTCTTTTATTCTATTTGTATTCTCTTTTATTCTGTTGTATTCTATTTGTATTCTATTTGTATTCTCTTTTATTCTGTTGTATTCTGTTGTATTCTCTTTTATTCTGTTGTATTCTCTTTTATTCTGTTGTATTCTGTTGTATTCTCTTTTATTCTGTTGTATTCTGTTGTATTCTCTTTTATTCTGTTGTATTCTGTTGTATTCTCTTTTATTCTGTTGTATTCTGTTGTATTCTCTTTTATTCTGTTGTATTCTCTTTTATTCTGTTGTATTCTGTTGTATTCTCTTTTATTCTGTTGTATTCATTTGTATTATCTTTTATTCTGTTGTATTCTGTTGTATTCTCTTTTATTCTTTTGTATTCTCTTTTATTCTGTTGTATTCTGTTGTATTCTCTTTTATTCTGTTGTATTCTGTTGTATTCTCTTTTATTCTGTTGTATTCTCTTTTATTCTGTTGTATTCTGTTGTATTCTCTTTTATTCTGTTTTATTCTGTTGTATTCTGTTGTATTCTCTTTTATTCTTTTGTATTCTGTTGTATTCTCTTTTATTCTGTTGTATTCTGTTGTATTCTATTGTATTATATTTTATTCTGTTGTATTCTGTTTTATTCTATTTGTATTCTGTTGTATTCTCTTTTATTCTGTTGTATTCTCTTTTATTCTGTTGTATTCTGTTGTATTCTCTTTTATTCTGTTGTATTCTGTTGTATTCTGTTGTATTCTCTTTTATTCTGTTGTATTCTGTTGTATTCTCTTTTATTCTGTTGTATTCTGTTGTATTATCTTTTATTCTGTTGTATTCTATTTTATTCTGTTGTATTATCTTTTATTCTGTTGTATTCTGTTGTATTATCTTTTATTCTGTTGTATTCTGTTGTATTATCTTTTATTCTGTTGTATTCTGTTGTATTATCTTTTATTCTGTTGTATTCTGTTGTATTCTCTTTTATTCTGTTGTATTCTGTTGTATTCTCTTTTATTCTGTTGTATTCTGTTGTATTCTCTTTTATTCTGTTGTATTCTCTTTTATTCTTTTGTATTCTGTTGTATTCTCTTTTATTCTGTTGTATTCTGTTGTATTATCTTTTATTCTGTTGTATTCTGTTGTATTATCTTTTATTCTGTTGTATTCTGTTGTATTATCTTTTATTCTGTTGTATTCTGTTGTATTCTCTTTTATTCTGTTGTATTCTGTTGTATTCTCTTTTATTCTGTTGTATTCTCTTTTATTCTGTTGTATTCTCTTTTATTCTGTTGTATTCTGTTGTATTCTGTTGTATTCTCTTTTATTCTGTTGTATTCTCTTTTATTCTGTTGTATTCTGTTGTATTCTGTTGTATTCTCTTTTATTCTGTTGTATTCTGTTGTATTCTCTTTTATTCTGTTGTATTCTGTTGTATTCTCTTTTATTCTGTTGTATTCTCTTTTATTCTGTTGTATTCTGTTGTATTATCTTTTATTCTGTTGTATTCTGTTGTATTCTCTTTTATTCTTTTGTATTCTCTTTTATTCTGTTGTATTCTGTTGTATTCTCTTTTATTCTGTTGTATTCTGTTGTATTCTCTTTTATTCTGTTGTATTCTGTTGTATTCTCTTTTATTCTGTTGTATTCTGTTGTATTCTCTTTTATTCTTTTGTATTCTGTTGTATTCTCTTTTATTCTGTTGTATTCTGTTGTATTCTCTTTTATTCTGTTGTATTCTGTTGTATTCTCTTTTATTCTGTTGTATTCTCTTTTATTCTGTTGTATTCTGTTGTATTCTCTTTTATTCTGTTGTATTCTCTTTTATTCTGTTGTATTCTGTTGTATTCTCTTTTATTCTGTTGTATTCTGTTGTATTCTCTTTTATTCTGTTGTATTCTCTTTTATTATTTTGTATTCTGTTGTATTCTCTTTTATTCTGTTGTATTCTGTTGTATTCTCTTTTATTCTGTTGTATTCTGTTGTATTCTGTTGTATTCTCTTTTATTCTGTTGTATTCTGTTGTATTCTGTTGTATTCTCTTTTATTCTGTTGTATTCTGTTGTATTCTGTTGTATTATCTTTTATTCTGTTGTATTCTGTTGTATTCTGTTGTATTATCTTTTATTCTGTTGTATTCTGTTGTATTCTCTTTTATTCTGTTGTATTCTGTTGTATTATCTTTTATTCTGTTGTATTCTGTTGTATTATCTTTTATTCTGTTGTATTCTGTTTTATTCTGTTGTATTCTGTTGTATTCTCTTTTATTCTGTTGTATTCTGTTGTATTCTCTTTTATTCTGTTGTATTCTGTTGTATTCTGTTGTATTCTCTTTTATTCTGTTGTATTCTGTTGTATTATCTTTTTTTCTGTTGTATTCTCTTTTATTCTGTTGTATTCTGTTGTATTATCTTTTATTCTGTTGTATTCTGTTGTATTCTCTTTTATTCTGTTGTATTCTGTTGTATTCTCTTTGTTTTTCTGTTGTTTTCTTATGTTTTCTGTTGTTTTTCTTTTGCTTTCTGTTGTTTTTCTGTTTTCTTTTGTTTTTATTCTGTTGTTTTTCTGTTATTTTCTGTTGTTTTCTGTTGTTTCTTTTTGTTTTGTTGTTTTCTTTTGCTTTCTGTTGTTTTTCTGTTATTTTTCTGTTGTTTTTCTGTTGTTTTCTAATCTTTTCTGTTGTTTTTCTGTTGTTTTCCATTATTTTCTGTTGTTTTTCTGTTGTTTTTCCATTATTTTCTGTTGTTTTTCTGTTGTTTTCTAATATTTTCTGTTGTTTTCTGTTGTTTCTGTTCTTTTCTTTTGTTTTCTGTTGTTTCCTGTTGTTTTCTTTTTGTTTCCTGTTGTTTTCTATTTGTTTCCTGTTGTTTTTCTATTTGTTTCCCATTGTTTTCTGTTGTTCTCTGTTGTTTCCTGTTGTTTTCTGTTCTATTCTATTTGTATTCTGTTGTATTTTAATGTATTCTGTTCTATTCCATTGTTTTTCTGTTGTTTCCTGTTGTTTCTTGTTGTTTTTCTGTTGTTTCCATTTTTCTGTTGTTTTCTGTTGTTTCCTGCTGTTTTCTGTTCTATTCTGTTGTATTCTGTTGTATTTTAATGTATTATGTTCTATTCCATTGTTTTTTTATTCTGTTGTATTCTATTTGTATTTTAATGTATTATATTCTATTCCGTTGTTTTTGTTGTATTCTGTTGTATTCTGTTGTATTTTAATGTATTATGTTCTATTCCGTTGTTTTTATTTGTATTCTGTTGTATTTTAATGTATTCTGTTGTCTATTCTGTTGTATTCAGTGGTGTATCAGAATTGGTGTACGTTTAGAAATAAGGGACGTTTATGCATTTTTTCATTGACTTGGAAAAAACACAAACGTTTGCTTATTATGGACGAACGGCTTCGAGTTGCCTCGTGCAATATCAGGTAATGTGGCCTAAATACTGACCACTGGGGGGCGTGGACTATTACAACATAATTTAGAGGTGTGCCGGCAGGTGTGTGAGGTGCCAGGTCAGGTGTGCCAGCGTTAGTTACCCCGTTAGGAGCGATTCTAACACCCGCGTCATCGGGGCCGCCGGACCTGAGCCCAGCCCGTACAGACAGTTTTCTTACGTTGTGTCACTAATTATCGTTTGCAGAGTCGCCACAACGCCCCACGCATTCACTGTCGATGGGGAAGGCTTTCCTACACTGGCGTTAGCGTAGATGATGTAATATTGCAGAAAACAAGCTCAAATGTTCTCGGCAGGCGGGCAGGGCGGGGCAGGGCAGTTTGACATTCACCTCGTAACAAAATTTTCGTCTTCACGGCTAAAATACATCTTTCCTGCACTGGTCTCATATATCCACGTGTGCACGGGCGTGGAAGGCTGACGTGGGTGTACGGGCGTGATCTTAAGTGTCTTCCTTTTTGAGAAAATAAGGATATATATTTTTCGTGGCGGGCTGGGACAGTAACCTACCCCGTAACATATTTTTTCTTTTTCACGGCTAAATAACATCTTTCCTGCACTAGTCTCATATATCCACGTGTGCACGGGCGTGGAAGGCTGTCGTGGGCGTACAGGCGTGATCTTAAGTTGCTTCCTTTTTGAGAAAATAAGGATATATATTTTTCGTGGCGGGCTGGGACAGTAACCTACCCCGTAACATATTTTTTCTTTTTCACGGCTAAAATACATCTTTCCTGCACTAATCTCATGTATCCACGTATGCACGGGCGTGGAAGGCTGTCGTGGGAATTGAACTCGGGCTCTCTCGTTTGTGAGCCGAGTGTGCTAACCACTGCACCACGAAGCCCCCTGCTGGGTTGGGAGGCGGCGGTTAGTTTGCATATGTGGACATTTTTTGTGGTGTGTAGTGGGCTTGTGTAATAGTGGTTTAGGTCTGGTAATTCCTTGTATTTTACAGAAACCACTACATGCCGGAGATGACCCGACCCGCCCCGCCCCGCCCCACCTTCCTGGCCTGCCCGCCCCCTGGCATAAATTGGTAAGAAATGCCTGCTGTTAATGGATATTCCAGTCCATAGCTATGTGGGGTGTGTTGTTATAAATACCCTTGACTTGCATCCCTGTACTGTAAGATTCAAAACAATTCTAACCTAACCTTGGGAGTAGGAGTTAGGTAGCATATTAGCTTTGCATACCAATTTTGAGACACTGACTGTTCATTTCTGATAAATATATGATGCCTGCTATTATTTATAAGGTTATAGTTTCCAGAAACCCTAAATGACCGACTCTTCCATGCCTGAGATGACCCGCCCTGCCCTGCGTCATGACCTCCCGGCATACATTGGTAAGAAATGCATACCACTGTTGATGGTTACACAAGCCCATAGCTGTGTGAGGGTGATTTTTCTCATTTTCTTGCTTAGAGGACCATTACGAAACATGATCCCTCGCTGCTACCGCCAGGTCAATAAAAAGAAAACTAACCTAATCTAACCCCGTCTGAGAATTTACTCTGAAAATTTCTCGTATTCCATTTGTACCTTGATTCCTTGGTACTACTTATTTCTGCTTTGGTCAGTATATGATGCTCTTTATTATGGGGATGCTGCTATTTTACAGAAACCGTGCGCTGAATGGGTGACTTTTCAATGCTGGAGGTCCACTCCTGACCCCCGCCTGCCCGCCTCGCATGTCACGACCTGCCCCTGCGTCAGTTGGTAAGTACTGGGTAGTACTGTTTATGGTTATCCAGCACACAGCTAGGTGGGCATTTGTGTGGTCATGTAGCTTACCCAGGAGCTGGTTCTGTTTAAAGCAAATTATTACCTCATAAAACCTAACGTGTGCCGCTGATGCAATACATTGTCCGAGGTGTGATCGGATCGCTAGGAAGTTTAGTGTTATTTAATTCTAACCTAACCTAATGAACAAGACCTAACATGACACCTGACTGACCTGTGTCTCTGCCAGAATACAATGGCTGTTATAAAACTTTTCGGTTTTTTTTCAGAAGTTTTCAATATTCTGTAAGCTGTTAGTTAGTATTAATGAAATGCCAGAATTTTCTCTTCACAACACTCCCACGACAAACCGCGTGTAACGAAACACACGAGAAATTAATCCAGACAAGGAAAGGTTTGCCGGCGCCGGGGATCGAACCCGCGACCAGCGTAACAGGAGAGCTACTCCTTTACCAGTCGGCCAAAGAGGTACCCCCCTGGCTAAGTGGGTTATGCGAGGCTCGCCCATCAGGCAAGTCGTGTCACTACATTAAGATACTAACATAATGTATTAAACCTCCTGTGAAACGTCGCTAATATGTATATTGTATACCCTTACCACCGTCAGGGTAAGTGTCAGGGAGGGATTTTTAAGTGTCTTCCACCAAATTGTCTGAGGTGGTGGGCACTTTTTTCCTTATATATATGATGAGTGTATTTACTCATGAGAATATTGTTTACATGAGTTAGTTTACTTTTTCAACTCTTAAGCTGAATTACAATTATTAGATTTAAAACCTCAATTCCACCAACAGTTATAAATACTGTTAATCTTATAGCTCAGTTCAAATTACAGCTACTCTTCCTCGCACTCGGTCTCCTCGCTTTGCGCGGTGCCAGCCTCTGAGCAGCCTCCGCCCAGGCCTCCACCACCTGTGGTGTCGCGACAGGCGGCCTCGTGAGCACAACACATGGCCCTCAGGGCGTCGACACTGCCGATTGAGTCACACGCCTGGTACACTTGTTGCCTCAGTGTCACGTCACGGAGGACTCCCATTAACTTTCTAAGCGACAAGTACTCCGACAAATCTGTGCTACGCTGTTGGCACTTAAAGGCACAGTCTGTCGCTTTCTGTGTGCACTTGGTTATGTACTCACTGACACACTCCTGCTCCTGCCTCGCTCCAAAGAACTCTGCCCACTGCACTGCCTGTGTATATGGCCGAAGGACAAGCTTGCCGATGGCGTCCAAGGCCGTGGGTGGAGTCAGGGTGCTCCACCGGTCCATAGTGAAGCGTGCGTCCAGGGTCCACTGCAGGGCAGGGACGCATTGGAGCCTGACGTGTTGCACTGCCTCCTGTGGCGGCCACCTGCACAGAAGCAGCCAGCACTCCATGGACCTCCTCCGTGACTTAAAGGCGGCTGGCGACATCTCCAGCTCGCACTTCTCTGGAGCGGAGGCTGGTGACGGCCGGGGAGGTGGTCAGTAGTAGGTCCAGACTTCCGTTCACTGTGCCATGTAAGATGTCTGGCTAAGGAAATGCAGGGCGTGTGTGCTCCCGTTTACTGAGTGAGTCAATAACTGACAGAGGTTCTCCTCGCGGGTGCGGGCGCAGGCAGAAAACATCTCGTACATCCAACAGGAACCCCCTTATATGGGCGGTTGCCTACGTCACTATACGTCGTTACTGCGTCATAACCATTGACTTTACACATAAGGCACTGAGGGTGCACTCTATGATACGGTCACATCCTCATAAGTACATAAGAGTGAATATTCCTGAGTATTCTACATGGCTTGGGTTTACATGATTCTCGTCCTTTAGCATAGTGCTGTCGTTGGGTGAAGTGGGTGGTTTCCGGCAGAGCTATGTGGTGGCCTGAGACGCCCCTTTTTACTTCCTGTGTGTTTCCATAATGGTTTGTTCTTCACACTGTCGCCTCGCTGTGCTGTGTTCTTCAAATTGTTCTTGTTATTAGATGAATTCTACCGTTCATCATCGCTTTCTTCTTCTTTGTTTATTTGTGGTGCTCGTACTGGGTCAGGAGGTGTTACTGCATCTGTGTTGGTAGATGTAGTGCCCTGCGGGGCACCACAAGTGCCTGCCTGCCTTTCACAGCCTTCCTCTTCTTGTGTGTGTGTGTGTGTGTGTGTGTGTGTGTTGTGTTGACTCTTATTTTCTTTTATTTTTCTTCCTAACTGTTTTCCTGTCAACAGAGTGTCCAGACGAAGGAAAGAGAAAGGAAGGAAGTGAGTGGACAGCTTTTGGTGGCTTTTTCTTTGGTCAGGTCAGGTCAGGTCAGGGGCCGGGACATGCAGCTTTTTTTCCTTGTCGTCAGAAGAGTGTTCTGGCTACACCTGTCAGTGTTAGATTGGAATTATAAGAACCAGAAATTTGTAAGAAAAGTTTTGAGAAACAGTTTTGTTGTTTGGAAGAAGAATGTGATGGCTCTGTGAACCAGTCCTCCACCTCCTCCTCCTCCTCCTGAGGTGGCTTATAGCAGCACGTGTAGTGTGCCGGGCTGCACTGTGTTGTCAGTCTGGGCAGCAGCAGTGTTCTGGGCTCATCCACTCATTGTAATGTTGGTTTTCAGAGCGGTGGCACTGCCCGACACTTCCTCAAGAAGGCTCTCCTGCCCCTGACTGGCTGGTGTGACAGTCTGCTGCTTCTTGGTGAGTGTAAGATGTCCGGCTAAGGAAACGCAGGGCGTGTGTGCTCCCGTGTGGGAAGTGAGCTATTTCCAGCCAGCTGGCAAGCCTGTCGGCGTAGGCCATGTACATGTGTCCTTCGTGCTGGAACATGTCGGCCACCGTCTGCTGGAACAGGTACTCAGGGGGCGGCGTCATCGCCAGTGTTTCTGCGGGCTGCGATGGGGGCGTGTTTCGCATTCTGTGCATGCGGGCGGTGGTGCCGCAGGTCCCCTCAATCCCCGGCCAGTATACACACTGCCTCGCCCTCCGCAGCATGGAACCGAGGCCCTGGTGGCTGGCGTGTGGGTTTGCTGCTACCTGCTGTCGGAGCTTCGGGATGACGAGGCGCACGTACCCTGGTCAAACATGTATGTCACTACGTCGTGCATCACTGCCAGCCTGTCCCTCGCCCCATAGAAGGGACGCAGGATGCCACTTCTTGTGCTTTATGCTGGTGCCAGTCACCCGCCATGACCCTGGCGACTAACATCTGGTACGTCGGGTCGTCGGCGGCCTTCCGCTTGACCTCCTCTTCGTCCACCACGCGTCCCTCCCGATCGGTGCAGGCTGTGACTGCGGCGGCGACTGCCCCGATGATATCCTCGTCCGAGTCGAGGTCCGCTGTTGTCGGGGTGCCCTGAGAGCTGGGTAGCGGGACAGAAAGTCGGCGGCGGTGTTGCTCTTCCCAGGAGGTATTTGATTTGGAATCGGAACTGTAGTGTTCGTTCCTTGAGCCTGAAGAGCCTGGGGTTGACAACGCTCGTCAGAGCTGTCTCCTAGGAGCTTCACAAGGGGGTCGGTCACGATGGTGAGGTTTGGGCATCCCAGCAGGAACAACCTCGCCTTTTGGAGGTACCACGCCACCGCCAGAGCCTCCTTCCACAGCTGCGTATCCAGCCTCGGCGGTGGTGAGGTGCCGGCTGCCGCACAGGGCCAGGTGCCACCCCCCTTACAGCAGTATGGGGCGGAGGCCGATGCACAACTGCAGTACTGCTGGAGGATGACGAATCCGATGCCCTCTCGGCTCCAGTCGGTGATGGCAGCGTTGGGGCGGGTTTTATCGTGTACGTCAGACCGTCCTTGGCCAGCTGGCATATAGTGTCCTGGGCTTGGCGGAATTTCTACTGAAGCTGGTCGTCCCAGTACACGTGTCTTCCGGTTGGTTTCTTCAGTAACTCCCGGAAGGCGTTCATGATCGGCGCGGTGGCGAGGAAGGGGGCGAGCTGGTTTACGAAGCCATACCACGATCTGATGTCCGTGATGGATGGCTTGCCCGGCATGTGGAAGCCCCTGACGTGGAAGGCTGACGTGGGCGTACGGGCGTGATCTTAAGTGTCTTCCTTTGTGAAAATAAGGATATATATTTTTCATGGCGGGCTTGGGGCAGATACTTAGCCCGTAACATAGTTTTCGTTTTCACGGCTAAAATAGATCTTTCCTGCACTAGTCTCTCATGTACCCACGTGTGCACGGGCGTGGAAGGCTAATGGGAGTAGGTGGAATTCGTAATTAGGTGATGGTCGGTGTCGCATACTGGGTAACTGGGGTCAGTAAATTGCGTGGTGATAATTAAAGGGGCAGGGCTAACGGTAATGGAGGGGGCTAATGGGAGTAGGTGAAACTCGAAAATGGATCATGTGAGGTGTCAAATACTGGAATAATGGGGTCAGTAAATTGCGTGGTGATAATGAGAGGGCGGGGTTAATGGTAATGGGGGCTAATGGGTGTAGGTGAAACTCGAAAATGGATCATGTGCGGTGTCAACTACTGGGTTAATGGGGTCATTAAATTGCGTGGTGATAATGAGAGGGGCGGGGTTGATGGTAATGGGGTGGGGGCTAATGGGAGTAGGTGGATTTCGTAATTAGGTGATGTTCGGTGTCGAATAATGGGTAAATGGGGTCAATAAATTGCGTGGTGATAATTAAAGGGGCGGGGTTAATGGTAATTGGGGAGGGGCTAATGGGAGTAGATGAAACTTGGAAATAGGTCATGTGGTGTCAAATACTGGGTAAATGGGGTCAGTAAATTGCGTGGTGATAATCAGAGGGGGCGGGGGTGAATGGTAATGGGGGGGGGGGGTGCCCTTGGGGGTTGGAGGAATTCGTAATTTGTTAATGTTCGGTGTCGAATAATTGGTAAATGGGGTCATTAAATTGGGTGGTTATAATTAAAGGGGCGGGGTTAATGGTAATGGGGGGGGGGTCATTGGGAGTAGGTGGAATTCGTAATTTGGTCATGTTAGGTGTCGAATTATGGGTAAATGGGGTCAGTAAATTGCGTGGTGATAATGACCGGGGGGGCTGGCTAATGGAGTACGTGAAACTCGAAAATGGGTCATGTGAGGTGTCAAATACTGGGTTAATGGGGTCAGTAAATTGCATGGTGATAATCAGAGGGCAGGGCTGATAGTAATGGAGGGCTAATGGGAGGTGGAATTCAATTTGGTCATGTTCGGTGTCGAATAATGGGTAGATGGGGACAGTAAATTGCGTGGTGATAATTAAAGGGGCGGGGTTAATGGTAATGGGGGCTAATGGGGTATGTGGAATTCATAATTAGGTCATGTTCGGTGTCGAGTAATGGGTAAATGGGGTCAGTAAATTGCGTGGTGATAATTAAAGGGTGCGGGGATTTATGGTAATGGAGGGGGGCCCAATGGGTGCAAGTGAAACTCGAAAATAGGTCATGTTCGGTGTCGAATGATGGGTAAATGGGGTCAGTAAATTGCGTGGTGATAATTAAAAAAGGCGGGGGTTAATGGTAATGGGGGGGGGGCCATTGGGAGTAGGTGGAATTCGTAATTAGGTCATGTTCGGTGACGAATAAGGGGTAAATAGGGTCAGTAAATTGCGTGCTGATAATTAAAAGGGGCGGGGGTTAACGGTAATGGGGGGGGGCTAATGGGAGTAGGTGTAATTCGTAATTACCACGGCCTGATCATGTGCTAGACTCATGATATGTATTCACCAAGGCCTGATCATGTACTAGACTCGTGATATGGATTCACCATGGCCCGATCATGTGCTAGACTCGTGGTATGAGTTCACCATGGCCTGATCATGTGCTGGACTCGTGATGTGTTCACCACGGCCTGATCATGTGCTAGACTCGTGATATGGATTCACCATGACCCGATCATGTGCTAAACTCGTGGTATAAGTTCACCACGGCCAGATCATGTGCTGGACTCTTTTATTCTGTTGTATTCTGTTGTATTCTCTTTTATTCTGTTGTATTCTGTTGTATTCTCTTTTATTCTGTTGTATTCTGTTGTATTCTCTTTTATTCTGTTGTATTCTGTTGTATTCTCTTTTATTCTGTTGTATTCTGTTGTATTCTCTTTTATTCTGTTGTATTCTCTTTTATTCTGTTGTATTCTGTTGTATTATCTTTTATTCTGTTGTATTCTGTTGTATTCTCTTTTATTCTGTTGTATTGTTGTATTATCTTTTATTCTGTTGTATTCTCTTTTATTCTGTTGTATTCTGTTGTATTATCTTTTATTCTGTTGTATTCTGTTGTATTCTCTTTTATTCTGTTGTATTCTGTTGTATTCTCTTTTATTCTGTTGTATTCTGTTGTATTCTCTTTTATTCTGTTGTATTCTGTTGTATTATCTTTTCTTCTGTTGTATTCTGTTGTATTCTCTTTTATTCTGTTGTATTCTGTTGTATTCTCTTTTATTCTGTTGTATTCTGTTGTATTCTCTTTTATTCTGTTGTATTCTGTTGTATTCTCTTTTATTCTGTTGTATTCTGTTGTATTCTCTTTTATTCTGTTGTATTCTGTTGTATTCTCTTTTATTCTGTTTTATTCTGTTGTATTCTGTTGTATTCTCTTTTATTCTGTTGTATTCTGTTGTATTCTCTTTTATTCTCTTTTATTCTGTTGTATTCTGTTGTATTCTCTTTTATTCTGTGGTATTCTGTTGTATTCTCTTTTATTCTGTTGTATTCTGTTGTATTCTCTTTTATTCTGTTGTATTCTGTTGTATTCTGTTGTATTCTCTTTTATTCTGTTTTATTCTGTTGTATTCTCTTTTATTCTGTTGTATTCTCTTTTATTCTGTTGTATTCTGTTGTATTCTCTTTTATTCTGTTGTATTCTGTTGTATTCTGTTGTATTCTCTTTTATTCTCTTTTATTCTGTTGTATTCTCTTTTATTCTGTTGTATTCTGTTCTATTCTGTTGTATTCTCTTTTATTCTGTTGTATTCTGTTTTATTCTGTTGTATTCTGTTGTACTCTGTTGTATTCTCTTTTATTCTGTTGTATTCTCTTTTATTCTGTTGTATTCTGTTGTATTCTCTTTTATTCTGTTGTATTCTCTTTTATTCTGTTGTATTCTCTTTTATTCTGTTGTATTCTGTTGTATTCTCTTTTATTCTGTTGTATTCTGTTGTATTCTCTTTTATTCTGTTGTATTCTGTTGTATTCTCTTTTATTCTGTTGTATTCTGTTGTATTCTCTTTTATTCTGTTGTATTCTGTTGTATTCTGTTGTATTCTCTTTTATTCTGTTGTATTCTCTTTTATTCTGTTGTATTCTGTTGTATTCTCTTTTATTCTGTTGTATTCTCTTTTATTCTGTTGTATTCTCTTTTATTCTGTTGTATTCTCTTTTATTCTGTTGTATTCTGTTGTATTCTCTTTTATTCTGTTGTATTCTGTTGTATTCTCTTTTATTCTGTTGTATTCTGTTGTATTCTCTTTTATTCTGTTGTATTCTGTTGTATTCTCTTTTATTCTGTTGTATTCTGTTGTATTCTCTTTTATTCTGTTGTATTCTGTTGTATTCTCTTTTATTCTGTTGTATTCTGTTGTATTCTCTTTTATTCTGTTGTATTCTCTTTTATTCTGTTGTATTCTGTTGTATTCTCTTTTATTCTGTTGTATTCTGTTGTATTCTCTTTTATTCTGTTGTATTCTGTTGTATTATCTTTTATTCTGTTGTATTCTGTTGTATTATCTTTTATTCTGTTGTATTCTGTTGTATTATCTTTTATTCTGTTGTATTATCTTTTATTCTGTTGTATTCTGTTGTATTATCTTTTATTCTATTGTATTCTGTTGTATTCTGTTGTATTATCTTTTATTCTGTTGTATTCTCTTTTATTCTGTTGTATTCTGTTGTATTCTCTTTTATTCTGTTGTATTCTGTTGTATTCTCATTTATTCTGTTGTATTCTGTTGTATTATCTTTTATTCTGTTGTATTCTGTTGTATTATCTTTTATTCTGTTGTATTCTGTTGTATTCTGTTGTATTATCTTTTATTCTGTTGTATTCTTTTGTATTCTCTTTTATTCTGTTGTATTCTGTTGTATTCTCTTTTATTCTGTTGTATTCTCTTTTATTCTGTTGTATTCTCTTTTATTCTGTTGTATTCTGTTGTATTCTCTTTTATTCTGTTGTATTCTGTTGTATTCTCTTTTATTCTGTTGTATTCTGTTGTATTCTGTTGTATTCTCTTTTATTCTGTTGTATTCTGTTGTATTATCTTTTATTCTGTTGTATTCTCTTTTATTCTGTTGTATTCTGTTGTATTATCTTTTATTCTGTTGTATTCTGTTGTATTATCTTTTATTCTGTTGTATTCTGTTGTATTCTCTTTTATTCTGTTGTATTCTGTTGTATTCTCTTTTATTCTGTTGTATTCTCTTTTATTCTGTTGTATTCTGTTGTATTCTGTTGTATTATCTTTTATTCTGTTGTATTCTGTTGTATTCTCTTTTATTCTGTTGTATTCTGTTGTATTCTCTTTTATTCTGTTGTATTCTGTTGTATTCTCTTTTATTCTGTTGTATTCTGTTGTATTCTCTTTTATTCTGTTGTATTCTGTTGTATTCTCTTTTATTCTGTTGTATTCTGTTGTATTCTCTTTTATTCTGTTGTATTCTGTTGTATTCTGTTGTATTCTCTTTTATTCTGTTGTATTCTCTTTTATTCTGTTGTATTCTCTTTTATTCTGTTGTATTCTCTTTTATTCTGTTGTATTCTCTTTTATTCTGTTGTATTCTGTTGTATTCTCTTTTATTCTGTTGTATTCTGTTGTATTCTCTTTTATTCTGTTGTATTCTGTTGTATTCTCTTTTATTCTGTTGTATTCTGTTGTATTCTGTTGTATTCTCTTTTATTCTGTTGTATTCTGTTTTGTTCTGTTGTATTCTGTTGTATTCTCTTTTATTCTGTTGTATTCTGTTGTATTCTCTTTTATTCTATTGTATTCTGTTGTATTCTCTTTTATTCTGTTGTATTCTGTTCTATTCTCTTTTATTCTGTTGTATTCTGTTGTATTCTCTTTTATTCTGTTGTATTCTGTTGTATTATCTTTTATTCTGTTGTATTCTGTTGTATTCTGTTGTATTATCTTTTATTCTGTTGTATTCTGTTGTATTCTGTTGTATTATCTTTTATTCTGTTTTATTCTGTTGTATTATCTTTTATTCTGTTGTATTCTGTTGTATTATCTTTTATTCTGTTGTATTCTGTAGTATTCTCTTTTATTCTGTTGTATTCTGTTGTATTCTCTTTTATTCTGTTGTATTCTCTTTTATTCTGTTGTATTCTGTTGTATTCTCTTTTATTCTGTTGTATTCTGTTGTATTATCTTTTATTCTGTTGTATTCTGTTGTATTCTCTTTTATTCTGTTGTATTCTGTTGTATTATCTTTTATTCTGTTGTATTCTCTTTTATTCTGTTGTATTCTGTTGTATTCTCTTTTATTCTGTTGTATTCTGTTGTATTCTCTTTTATTCTGTTGTATTCTGTTGTATTCTCTTTTATTCTGTTGTATTCTGTTGTATTCTCTTTTATTCTGTTGTATTCTGTTGTATTCTCTTTTATTCTGTTGTATTCTGTTGTATTCTCTTTTATTCTGTTGTATTCTGTTGTATTCTCTTTTATTCTGTTGTATTCTGTTGTATTCTCTTTTATTCTGTTGTATTCTCTTTTATTCTGTTGTATTCTGTTGTATTCTCTTTTATTCTGTTGTATTCTCTTTTATTCTGTTGTATTCTGTTGTATTCTCTTTTATTCTGTTGTATTCTGTTGTATTCTCTCTTATTCTGTTGTATTCTCTTTTATTCTGTTGTATTCTGTTGTATTCTCTTTTATTCTGTTGTATTCTGTTGTATTCTCTTTTATTCTGTTGTATTCTGTTGTATTCTCTTTTATTCTGTTGTATTCTGTTGTATTCTCTTTTATTCTGTTGTATTCTGTTGTATTCTGTTGTATTCTCTTTTATTCTGTTTTATTCTGTTGTATTCTGTTGTATTCTCTTTTATTCTGTTGTATTCTGTTGTATTCTCTTTTATTCTGTTGTATTCTCTTTTATTCTGTTGTATTCTGTTGTATTCTCTTTTATTCTGTTGTATTCTGTTGTATTCTCTTTTATTCTGTTGTATTCTGTTGTATTCTCTTTTATTCTGTTGTATTCTGTTGTATTCTCTTTTATTCTGTTGTATTCTGTTGTATTCTGTTGTATTCTCTTTTATTCTGTTGTATTCTGTTGTATTATCTTTTATTCTGTTGTATTCTCTTTTATTCTGTTGTATTCTGTTGTATTATCTTTTATTCTGTTGTATTCTCTTTTATTCTGTTGTATTCTCTTTTATTCTGTTGTATTCTGTTGTATTCTCTTTTATTCTGTTGTATTCTGTTGTATTCTCTTTTATTCTGTTGTATTCTGTTGTATTCTCTTTTATTCTTTTGTATTCTGTTGTATTCTCTTTTATTCTGTTGTATTCTCTTTTATTCTGTTGTATTCTGTTGTATTATCTTTTATTCTGTTGTATTCTGTTGTTTTCTCTTTTTTTCTGTTGTTTTGTGTTGTTTTTTGTTTTCTTTTATTCTGTTGTTTTCTGTTGTTTTCTGTTGTTTTTCTGTTTTGTTTTCTGTTGTTTTCTGTTGTTTTTCTGTTGTTTTACATTGTTTTTCTGTTTTGTTTTCTGTTGTTTTTCTGTTTTGTTTTCTGTTGTTTTTCTGTTGTTTTACATTGTTTTTCTGTTTTGTTTTCTGTTGTTTTCTGTTGTTTTACATTGTTTTTCTGTTTTGTTTTCTGTTGTTTTACATTGTTTTCCTGTTGTTTTTCTGTTTTTTCTGTTGTTTTCTGTTGTTTTCGTTTCTATTCTGTTTTATTTTATTGTATTATGTTCTATTCAGTTGTTTTTCTGTTGTTTCCTGTTGTTTCTTGTTTTTTTTCTGTTGTTTCCCGTTGCTTTCTGTTGTTTCCTGTTGTTTTCTGTTCTATTCTGTTGTATTCTGTTGTATTTTAATGTATTCTGTTCTATTCCGTTGTTTTTTGTTGTATTCTGTTGTATTCTGTTGTATTTTAATGTATTATATTTCTATTCCGTTGTTTTTGTTGTATTCTGTTGTATTTTAATGTATTCTGTTCTATTCCGTTGTTTTTTGTTGTATTCTGTTGTATTTTAATGTATTCTGTTGTCTATTCTGTTGTATTCCAGTGGTGTATCAGAATTGGTGTACGTTTAGAAATAAGGGACGTTTATGCATTTTTTTCATTGACTTGGAAAAAACACAAACGTTTGCTTAATTATGGACGAACGGCTTCGAGTTGCCTCGTGCAATATCAGGTAATGTGGCCTAAATACTGACCACTGGGGGGCGTGGACTATTACAACATAATTTAGAGGTGTGCCGGCAGGTGTGTGAGGTGCCAGGTCAGGTGTGCCAGCGTTAGTTACCCCGTTAGGAGCGATTCTAACACCCGCGTCATCGGGGGCCGCCGGACCTGAGCCCAGCCCTGTACAGACCGTTTTTCTTACGTTGTGTCACTCATTTTCGTTTGCAAGAGTCGCCACCACGCCCCACGCATTCACTGGCGAGGGGGGCGGGCTTTCCTACACTGGCGTTAGCGTAGATGATGTAATATTGCAGAAAACAAGCTCAAATGTTCTCGGCGGGCGGGGCGGGGCGGGGCAGTTTGACATTCACCTCGTAACAAAATTTTCGTCTTCACGGCTAAAATACATCTTTCCTGCACTGGTCTCATATATCCACGTGTGCACGGGCGTGGAAGGCTGACGTGGGTGTACGGGCGTGATCTTAAGTGTCTTCCTTTTTGAGAAAATAAGGATATATATTTTTCGTGGCGGGCTGGGACAGTAACCTACCCCGTAACATATTTTTTCTTTTTCACGGCTAAAATACATCTTTCCTGCACTAATCTCATGTATCCACGTATGCACGGGCGTGGAAGGCTGTCGTGGGAATTGAACTCGGGCTCTCTCGTTTGTGAGCCGAGTGTGCTAACCACTGCACCACGAAGCCCCCTGCTGGGTTGGGAGGGGGGGGGGGCGGTTAGTTTGCATATGTGGACATTTTTTGTGGTGTGTAGTGGGCTTGTGTAATAGTGGTTTAGGTCTGGTAATTCCTTGTATTTTACAGAAACCACTACATGCCGGAGATGACCCGCCCCGCCCCGCCCCACCTTCCTGGCCTGCCCGCCCCCTGGCATAAATTGGTAAGAAATGCCTGCTGTTAATGGATATTCCAGTCCATAGCTATGTGGGGTGTGTTGTTATAAATACCCTTGACTTGCATCCCTGTACTGTAAGATTCAAAACAATTCTAACCTAACCTTGGGAGTAGGAGTTAGGTAGCATATTAGCTTTGCATACCAATTTTGAGACACTGACTGTTCATTTCTGATAAATATATGATGCCTGCTATTATTTATAAGGTTATAGTTTCCAGAAACCCCTAAATGACCGACTCTTCCATGCCTGAGATGACCCGCCCTGCCCTGCGTCATGACCTCCCGGCATACATTGGTAAGAAATGCATACCACTGTTGATGGTTACACAAGCCCATAGCTGTGTGAGGGGTGATTTTTTCTCATTTTCTTGCTTAGAGGGACCATTACGAAACATGATCCCTCGCTGCTACCGCCGGGTCAATAAAAAAAGAAAACTAACCTAATCTAACCCCGTCTGAGAATTTACTCTGAAAATTTCTCGTATTCCATTTGTACCTTGATTCCTTGGTACTACTTATTTCTGCTTTGGTCAGTATATGATGCTCTTTATTATGGGGATGCTGCTATTTTACAGAAACCGTGCGCTGAATGGGTGACTTTTCAATGCTGGAGGTCCTCCTGACCCCCGCCCTGCCCGCCTCGCATGTCACGACCTGCCCTGCGTCAGTTGGTAAGTAATGCATAGTACTGTTAATGGTTATCCAGCACACAGCTAGGTGGGCATTATTGTTGTCATATATATTACCCATGAGCTGGTTCTGTTTAAAGCAAGAATTATTACCTCATAAAACCTAACGTGTGCCGCTGATGCAATACATTGTCCGAGGTGTGATCGGATCGCTAGGAAGTTTAGTGTTATTTAATTCTAACCTAACCTAATGAACAAGACCTAACATGACACCTGACTGACCTGTGTCTCTGCCAGAATACAATGGCTGTTATAAAACTTTTCGGTTTTTTTTTCAGAAGTTTTCAATATTCTGTAAGCTGTTAGTTAGTATTAATGAAATGCCAGAATTTTCTCTTCACAACACTCCCACACGACAAACCGCGTGTAACGAAACACACGAGAAATTAATCCAGACAAGGAAAGGTTTGCCGGCGCCGGGGATCGAACCCGCGACCAGCGTAACGGGAGAGCTACTCCTTTACCAGTCGGCCAAAGAGGTACCCCCCTGGCTAAGTGGGTTATGCGAGGCTCGCCCATCAGGCAAGTCGTGTCACTACATTAAGATACTAACATAATGTATTAAACCTCCTGTGAAACGTCGCTAATATGTATATTGTATACCCTTACCACCGTCAGGGTAAGTGTCAGGGAGGATTTTAAGTGTCTTCCACCAAATTGTCTGAGGTGGTGGGCACTTTTTTCCTTATATATATGATGAGTGTATTTACTCATGAGAATATTGTTTACATGAGTTAGTTTACTTTTTACAACTCTTAAGCTGAATTACAATTATTAGATTTAAAACCTCAATTCCACCAACAGTTATAAATACTGTTAATCTTATAGCTCAGTTCAAATTACAGCTACTCTTCCTCGCACTCGGTCTCCTCACTTTGCGCGGTGCCAGCCCTGCACGAGCAGCCTCCGCCCCGGGCCTCCACCACCTGTGGTGTCGCGACGGGCGGCCTCGTGAGCACAACACATGGCCCTCAGGGCGTCGACACTGCCGATTGAGTCACACGCCTGGTACACTTGTTGCCTCAGTGTCACGTCAGCAGCAGTATGGGGCGGAGGCCGATGCACAACTGCAGTACTGCTGGAGGATGACGAATCCGATGCCCTCTCGGCTCCAGTCGGTGATGGCAGCGGTGGGGCGGGTTTTATCGTAATACGTCAGACCGTCCTTGGCCAGCTGGCATATAGTGTCCTGGGCTTGGCGGAATTTCTACTGAAGCTGGTCGTCCCAATACACATGTCTTCCGGTTGGTTTCTTCAGTAACTCCCGGAAGGCGTTCATGATCGGCGCGGTGGCGAGGAAGGGGGCGAGCTGGTTTATGAAGCCATACCACGATCTGATGTCCGTGATGGATGGCTTGCCCGGCATGTGGAAGCCCCTGACGTGGGCGTACGGGCGTGATCTTAAGTGTCTTCCTTTGTGAGAAAATAAGGATATATATTTTTCATGGCGGGCTTGGGGCAGATACTTAGCCCGTAACATAGTTTTCGTTTTCACGGCTAAAATAGATCTTTCCTGCACTAGTCTCATGTACCCACGTGTGCACGGGCGTGGAAGGCTAATGGGAGTAGGTGGAATTCGTAATTAGGTCATGTTCGATGTCGAAGAATGGGTAAATGGGGTCAGTAAATTGCGTGGTGATAATTAAAGGGGGCGGGGCTAACGGTAATGGAGGGGGCTAAGGGGTGTAGGTGAAACTCGAAAATGGATCATGTGAGGTGTCAAATACTGGAATAATGGGGTCAGTAAATTGCGTGGTGATAATTAAAGGGGCGGGGTTAATGGTAATTGGGGGGCTAATGTGAGTAGGTGAAACTCGAAAATAGGTCATGTGAGGTGTCAAATACTGGGTAAATGGGGTCAGTAAATTGCGTGGTGATAATCAGAGGGGCGGGGTGAATGGTAATGGGGGTGCCATGGGGTGTAGATGGAATTCGTAATTTGGTCATGTTCAGTGTCGAATAATGGGTAAATGGGGTCAGTAAATTGCGTGGTGATAATTAAAGGGGCGGGGTTAATGGTAATGGGGGGCTCATTGGGAGTAGGTGGAATTCGTAATTTGGTCATGTTCGGTGTCGAATAATGGGTAAATGGGGTCAGTAAATTGCGTGGCGATAATTAAAGGGGTGGGGCTAATGTTAATGGAGGGGCTAATGGAGTACGTGAAACTCGAAAATGGGTCATGTGAGGTGTCAAATACTGGGTTAATGGGGTCAGCAAAGTGCATGGTGATAATCAGAGGGCAGGGGTTGATAGTAATGGAGGGCTAATGGGAGTAGGTGGAATTCGCAATTTGGTCATGTTCGGTGTCGAATAATGGGTAGATGGGGACAGTAAATTGCGTGGTGATAATTAAAGGGGCGGGGTTAATGGTAATGGGGCTAATGGGGTATGTGGAATTCATAATTACGTCATGTTCGGTGTCGAGTAATGGGTAAATGGGGTCAGTAAATTGCGTGGTGATAATTAAAGGGTGCGGATTTATGGTAATGGAGGGCCCAATGGGTGCAAGTGAAACTCGAAAATAGGTCATGTTCGGTGTCGAATGATGGGTAAATGGGGTCAGTAAATTGCGTGGTGATAATTAAAAAGGCGGGGTTAATGGTAATGGGGGCCATTGGGAGTAGGTGGAAATCGTAATTAGGTCATGTTCGGTGACGAATAAGGTAAATAGGGTCAGTAAATTGCGTGCTGATAATTAAAAGGGGCGGGGGTTAACGGTAATGGGGGGGGGCTAATGGGAGTAGGTGTAATTCGTAATTACCACGGCCTGATCATGTGCTAGACTCATGATATGTATTCACCAAGGCCTGATCATGTACTAGACTCGTGATATGGATTCACCATGGCCCGATCATGTGCTAGACTCGTGGTATGAGTTCACCATGGCCTGATCATGTGCTGGACTCTTTTATTCTGTTGTATTCTGTTGTATTCTCTTTTATTCTGTTGTATTCTGTTGTATTCTCTTTTATTCTGTTGTATTCTCTTTTATTCTGTTGTATTCTGTTGTATTCTCTTTTATTCTGTTGTATTCTGTTGTATTATCTTTTATTCTGTTGTATTCTGTTGTATTCTGTTGTATTCTCTTTTATTCTGTTGTATTCTGTTGTATTATCTTTTATTCTGTTGTATTCTCTTTTATTCTGTTGTATTCTGTTGTATTCTCTTTTATTCTGTTGTATTCTGTTGTATTATCTTTTATTCTGTTGTATTCTGTTGTATTCTGTTGTATTCTCTTTTATTCTGTTGTATTCTCTTTTATTCTGTTGTATTCTGTTGTATTCTCTTTTCTGTTGTATTCTGTTGTATTCTCTTTTATTCTGTTGTATTCTATTGTGTTCTGTTGTATTCTCTTTTATTCTGTTGTATTCTGTTGTATTATCTTTTATTCTGTTGTATTCTCTTTTATTCTGTTGTATTCTGTTGTATTCTCTTTTATTCTGTTGTATTCTGTTGTATTATCTTTTATTCTGTTGTATTCTGTTGTATTCTCTTTTATTCTGTTGTATTCTGTTGTATTCTGTTGTATTATCTTTTATTCTGTTGTATTCTGTTGTATTCTCTTTTATTCTGTTGTATTCTGTTGTATTCTCTTTTATTCTGTTGTATTCTGTTGTATTATCTTTTATTCTGTTGTATTATCTTTTATTCTGTTGTATTCTGTTGTATTCTCTTTTATTCTGTTGTATTCTGTTGTATTCTCTTTTATTCTGTTGTATTATCTTTTATTCTGTTGTATTCTGTTGTATTCTCTTTTATTCTGTTGTATTCTGTTGTATTCTCTTTTATTCTGTTGTATTCTGTTGTATTCTCTTTTATTCTGTTGTATTCTGTTGTATTCTCTTTTATTCTGTTGTATTCTGTTGTATTCTCTTTTATTCTGTTGTATTCTGTTGTATTCTCTTTTATTCTGTTGTATTCTGTTGTATTCTCTTTTATTCTGTTGTATTCTGTTGTATTATCTTTTATTCTGTTGTATTCTGTTGTATTCTCTTTTATTCTGTTGTATTCTGTTGTATTCTCTTTTATTCTGTTGTATTATCTTTTATTCTGTTGTATTCTGTTGTATTCTCTTTTATTCTGTTGTATTCTGTTGTATTCTCTTTTATTCTGTTGTATTCTGTTTTATTCTGTTGTATTCTCTTTTATTCTGTTGTATTCTTTTGTATTCTCTTTTATTCTGTTGTATTCTCTTTTATTCTGTTGTATTCTGTTGTATTCTCTTTTATTCTGTTGTATTCTCTTTTATTCTGTTGTATTCTGTTGTATTCTCTTTTATTCTGTTGTATTCTGTTGTATTCTCTTTTATTCTGTTGTATTCTGTTGTATTCTCTTTTATTCTGTTGTATTCTGTTGTATTCTCTTTTATTCTGTTGTATTCTGTTGTATTCTCTTTTATTCTGTTGTATTCTGTTGTATTCTCTTTTATTCTGTTGTATTCTGTTGTATTCTCTTTTATTCTGTTGTATTCTGTTGTATTCTCTTTTATTCTGTTGTATTCTGTTGTATTCTCTTTTATTCTGTTGTATTCTGTTGTATTCTCTTTTATTCTGTTGTATTCTGTTGTATTCTCTTTTATTCTGTTGTATTCTCTTTTATTCTGTTGTATTCTGTTGTATTCTCTTTTATTCTGTTGTATTCTGTTGTATTCTCTTTTATTCTGTTGTATTCTGTTGTATTCTCTTTTATTCTGTTGTATTCTGTTGTATTCTGTTGTATTCTGTTGTATTCTGTTGTATTCTCTTTTATTCTGTTGTATTCTCTTTTATTCTGTTGTATTCTGTTGTATTCTCTTTTATTCTGTTGTATTCTCTTTTATTCTGTTGTATTCTGTTGTATTCTGTTGTATTCTCTTTTATTCTGTTGTATTCTGTTGTATTCTCTTTTATTCTGTTGTATTCTGTTGTATTATCTTTTATTCTGTTGTATTCTCTTTTATTCTGTTGTATTCTGTTTTATTATCTTTTATTCTGTTGTATTCTGTTGTATTCTCTTTTATTCTGTTGTATTCTGTTGTATTCTCTTTTATTCTGTTGTATTCTCTTTTATTCTGTTGTATTCTGTTGTATTCTCTTTTATTCTGTTGTATTCTCTTTTATTCTGTTGTATTCTGTTGTATTCTGTTGTATTCTCTTTTATTCTGTTGTATTCTGTTGTATTCTGTTGTATTCTCTTTTATTCTGTTGTATTCTGTTGTATTCTCTTTTATTCTGTTGTATTCTGTTGTATTCTCTTTTATTCTGTTGTATTCTGTTGTATTCTCTTTTATTCTGTTTTATTCTGTTGTATTCTGTTGTATTCTCTTTTATTCTGTTGTATTCTGTTGTATTCTCTTTTATTCTGTTGTATTCTCTTTTATTCTGTTGTATTCTCTTTTATTCTGTTGTATTCTGTTGTATTCTGTTGTATTCTCTTTTATTCTGTTGTATTCTCTTTTATTCTGTTGTATTCTGTTGTATTCTCTTTTATTCTGTTGTATTCTGTTGTATTCTCTTTTATTCTGTTGTATTCTGTTGTATTCTCTTTTATTCTGTTGTATTCTGTTGTATTCTCTTTTATTCTGTTGTATTCTGTTGTATTCTGTTGTATTCTCTTTTATTCTGTTGTATTCTCTTTTATTCTGTTGTATTCTGTTGTATTATCTTTTATTCTGTTGTATTCTGTTGTATTCTGTTGTATTCTCTTTTATTCTGTTGTATTCTCTTTTATTCTGTTGTATTCTGTTGTATTATCTTTTATTCTGTTGTATTCTGTTGTATTCTCTTTTATTCTGTTGTATTCTCTTTTATTCTGTTGTATTCTCTTTTATTCTGTTTTATTCTGTTGTATTATCTTTTATTCTGTTGTATTCTGTTGTATTATCTTTTATTCTGTTGTATTCTGTTGTATTATCTTTTATTCTGTTGTATTCTGTTGTATTCTCTTTTATTCTGTTGTATTCTGTTGTATTATCTTTTATTCTGTTGTATTCTGTTGTATTCTGTTGTATTCTCTTGTATTCTGTTGTATTCTGTTGTATTCTGTTGTATTATCTTTTATTCTGTTGTATTCTCTTTGATTCTGTTGTATTCTCTTTTATTCTGTTGTATTCTGTTGTATTCTCTTTTATTCTGTTGTATTCTCTTTTTTTCTGTTGTATTCTCTGTTATTCTGTTGTATTCTCTTTTATTCTGTTGTATTCTGTTGTATTCTCTTTTACTCTGTTGTATTCTGTTCTATTCTGTTGTATTCTCTTTTATTCTGTTGTATTCTGTTGTATTCTCTTTTATTCTGTTGTATTCTGTTGTATTCTCTTTTATTCTGTTGTATTCTGTTGTATTCTCTTTTATTCTGTTGTATTCTCTTTTATTCTGTTGTATTCTGTTGTATTCTCTTTTATTCTGTTGTATTCTCTTTTATTCTGTTGTATTCTCTTTTATTCTGTTGTATTCTGTTGTATTCTCTTTTATTCTGTTGTATTCTGTTGTATTCTCTTTTATTCTGTTGTATTCTGTTGTATTCTTTTATTCTGTTGTATTCTGTTGTATTCTCTTTTATTCTGTTGTATTCTGTTGTATTCTTTTATTCTGTTGTGTTCTCTCTTTTATTCTGTTGTATTCTCTTTTATTCTGTTGTATTCTGTTGTATTCTCTTTTATTCTGTTGTATTCTGTTGTATTCTCTTTTATTCTGTTGTATTCTGTTGTATTCTGTTGTATTCTCTTTTATTCTGTTGTATTCTGTTGTATTCTCTTTTATTCTGTTGTATTCTGTTGTATTCTCTTTTATTCTGTTGTATTCTGTTGTATTCTGTTGTATTATCTTTTATTCTGTTGTATTCTCTTTTATTCTGTTGTATTCTGTTGTATTCTCTTTTATTCTGTTGTATTCTGTTGTATTCTCTTTTATTCTGTTGTATTCTGTTGTATTCTCTTTTATTCTGTTGTATTCTGTTGTATTCTCTTTTATTCTGTTGTATTCTGTTGTATTATCTTTTTTTCTGTTGTATTCTCTTTTATTCTGTTGTATTCTGTTGTATTATCTTTTATTCTGTTGTATTCTGTTGTATTCTCTTTGTTTTTCTGTTGTTTTCTTATGTTTTCTGTTGTTTTTCTTTTGCTTTCTGTTGTTTTTCTGTTGTTTTCTTTTGTTTTATGTTGTTTTTCTGTTATTTTCTGTTGTTTTTCTGTTGTTTTCGGTTGTTTTCTTTTGTTTTGTGTTGTTTTTCTTTTGCTTTCTGTTGTTTTTCTGTTGTTTTCCGTTATTTTTCTGTTGTTTTTCTGTTGTTTTCTAATCTTTTCTGTTGTTTTTCTGTTGTTTTCCGTTATTTTTCTGTTGTTTTTCTGTTGTTTTCCGTTATTTTTCTGTTGTTTTCTAATGTTTTCTGTTGTTTTTCTGTTGTTTTCTGTTCTTTTCTTTTGTTTTTCTGTTGTTTCCTGTTGTTTTTCTTTTGTTTCCTGTTGTTTTTCTGTTGTTTCCTGTTGTTTCTTGTTGTTTTTCTGTTGTTTCCCGTTGTTTTCTGTTGTTTTTTCTGTTGTTCTCTGTTGTTTCCTGTTGTTTCCTGTTGTTTTCTGTTCTATTCTGTTGTATTCTGTTGTATTTTAATGTATTCTGTTCTATTCCGTTGTTTTTCTGTTGTTTCCTGTTGTTTCTTGTTGTTTTTCTGTTGTTTCCCGTTGTTTTCTGTTGTTTTTTCTGTTGTTTTCTGTTGTTTCCTGCTGTTTTCTGTTCTATTCTGTTGTATTCTGTTGTATTTTAATGTATTATGTTCTATTCCGTTGTTTTTTGTTGTATTCTGTTGTATTCTGTTGTATTTTAATGTATTATGTTCTATTCCGTTGTTTTTTGTTGTATTCTGTTGTATTCTGTTGTATTTTAATGTATTATGTTCTATTCCGTTGTTTTTTGTTGTATTCTGTTGTATTTTAATGTATTCTGTTGTCTATTCTGTTGTATTCCAGTGGTGTATCAGAATTGGTGTACGTTTAGAAATAAGGGACGTTTATGCATTTTTTCATTGACTTGGAAAAAACACAAACGTTTGCTTAATTATGGACGAACGGCTTCGAGTTGCCTCGTGCAATATCAGGTAATGTGGCCTAAATACTGACCACTGGGGGGCGTGGACTATTACAACATAATTTAGAGGTGTGCCGGCAGGTGTGTGAGGTGCCAGGTCAGGTGTGCCAGCGTTAGTTACCCCGTTAGGAGCGATTCTAACACCCGCGTCATCGGGGGCCGCCGGACCTGAGCCCAGCCCCGTACAGACAGTTTTTCTTACGTTGTGTCACTAATTGTCGTTTGCAAGAGTCGCCACAACGCCCCACGCATTCACTGTCGATGGGGAAAGGCTTTCCTACACTGGCGTTAGCGTAGATGATGTAATATTGCAGAAAACAAGCTCAAATGTTCTCGGCGGGCGGAGCGGGGCGGGGCAGTTTGACATTCACCTCGTAACAAAATTTTCGTCTTCACGGCTACAATACATCTTTCCTGCACTGGTCTCATATATCCACGTGTGCACGGGCGTGGAAGGCTGACGTGGGTGTACGGGCGTGATCTTAAGTGTCTTCCTTTTTGAGAAAATAAGGATATATATTTTTCGTGGCGGGCTGGGACAGTAACCTACCCCGTAACATATTTTTTCGTTTTCACGGCTAAAATACATCTTTCCTGCACTAATCTCATGTATCCACGTATGCACGGGCGTGGAAGGCTGTCGTGGGAATTGAACTCGGGCTCTCGTTTGTGAGCCGAGTGTGCTAACCACTGCACCACGAAGCCCCCTGCTGGGTTGGGGGGGGGGCGGTTAGTTTGCATATGTGGACATTTTTTGTGGTGTGTAGTGGGCTTGTGTAATAGTGGTTTAGGTCTGGTAATTCCTTGTATTTTACAGAAACCACTACATGCCGGAGATGACCCGACCCGCCCCGCCCCGCCCCACCTTCCTGGCCTGCCCGCCCCCTGGCATAAATTGGTAAGAAATGCCTGCTGTTAATGGATATTCCAGTCCATAGCTATGTGGGGTGTGTTGTTATAAATACCCTTGACTTGCATCCCTGTACTGTAAGATTCAAAACAATTCTAACCTAACCTTGGGAGTAGGAGTTAGGTAGCATATTAGCTTTGCATACCAATTTTGAGACACTGACTGTTCATTTCTGATAAATATATGATGCCTGCTATTATTTATAAGGTTATAGTTTCCAGAAACCCCTAAATGACCGACTCTTCCATGCCTGAGATGACCCGCCCTGCCCTGCGTCATGACCTCCCGGCATACATTGGTAAGAAATGCATACCACTGTTGATGGTTACACAAGCCCATAGCTGTGTGAGTCGTGATATATTCTCATTTTCTTGCTTAGAGGACCATTACGAAACATGATCCTCGCTGCTACCGCCGGGTCAATAAAAAAAGAAAACTAACCTAATCTAACCCCGTCTGAGAATTTACTCTGAAAATTTCTCGTATTCCATTTGTACCTTGATTCCTTGGTACTACTTATTTCTGCTTTGGTCAGTATATGATGCTCTTTATTATGGGGATGCTGCTATTTTACAGAAACCGTGCGCTGAATGGGTGACTTTTCAATGCTGGAGGTCCACTCCCTGACCCCCCGCCCTGCCCCGCCTCGCATGTCACGACCTGCCCCTGCGTCAGTTGGTAAGTAATGCATAGTACTGTTAATGGTTATCCAGCACACAGCTAGGTGGGCATTATTGTTGTCATATATATTACCCATGAGCTGGTTCTGTTTAAAGCAAGAATTATTACCTCATAAAACCTAACGTGTGCCGCTGATGCAATACATTGTCCGAGGTGTGATCGGATCGCTAGGAAGTTTAGTGTTATTTAATTCTAACCTAACCTAATGAACAAGACCTAACATGACACCTGACTGACCTGTGTCTCTGCCAGAATACAATGGCTGTTATAAAACTTTTCGGTTTTTTTTTTCAGAAGTTTTCAATATTCTGTAAGCTGTTAGTTAGTATTAATGAAATGCCAGAATTTTCTCTTCACAACACTCCCACACGACAAACCGCGTGTAACGAAACACACGAGAAATTAATCCAGACAAGGAAAGGTTTGCCGGCGCGGGGATCGAACCCGCGACCAGCGTAACGGAGAGCTACCTTTACCAGTCGGCCAAAGAGGTACTTAACCCCCTGGCTAAGTGGGTTATGCGAGGCTCGCCCATCAGGCAAGTCGTGTCACTACATTAAGATACTAACATAATGTATTAAACCTCCTGTGAAACGTCGCTAATATGTATATTGTATACCACCGTCAGGGTAAGTGTCAGGGAGGGATTTTTAAGTGTCTTCCACCAAATTGTCTGAGGTGGTGGGCACTTTTTTCCTTATATATATGATGAGTGTATTTACTCATGAGAATATTGTTTACATGAGTTAGTTTACTTTTTACAACTCTTAAGCTGAATTACAATTATTAGATTTAAAACCTCAATTCCACCAACAGTTATAAATACTGTTAATCTTATAGCTCAGTTCAAATTACAGCTACTCTTCCTCGCACTCGGTCTCCTCACTTTGCGCGGTGCCAGCCGCACGAGCAGCCTCCCGCCCCGGGCCTCCACCACCTGTGGTGTCGCGACGGGCGGCCTCGTGAGCACAACACATGGCCCTCAGGGCGTCGACACTGCCGATTGAGTCACACGCCTGGTACACTTGTTGCCTCAGTGTCACGTCACGGAGGACTCCCATTAACTTTCTAAGCGACAAGTACTCCAACAAATCTGTGCTACGCTGTTGGCACTTAAAGGCACAGTCTGTCGCTTTCTGTGTGTGCACTTGGTTATGTACTCACTGACACACTCCTGCTCCTGCCTCGCTCCAAAGAACTCTGCCCACTGCACTGCCTGTGTATATGGCCGAAGGACAAGCTTGCCGATGGCGTCCAAGGCCGTGGGTGGAGTCAGGGTGCTCCACCGGTCCATAGTGAAGCGTGCGTCCAGGGTCCACTGCAGGGCAGGGACGCATTGGAGCCTGACGTGTTGCACTGCCTCCTGTGGCAGCCACCTGCACAGAAGCAGCCAGCACTCCATGGACCTCCTCCGTGACTTAAAGGCGGCTGGCGACATCTCCAGCTCGCACTTCTCTGGAGCGGAGGCTGGTGACGGCCGGGGAGGAGTGGTCAGTTAGTAGGTCCAGACTTCCGTTCACTGTGCCATGTAAGATGTCTGGCTAAGGAAATGCAGGGCGTGTGTGCTCCCGTTTACTGAGTGAGTCAATAACTGACAGAGGTTCGCCTCGCGGGTGCGGGCGCAGGCAGAAAACATCTCGTACATCCAACAGGAACCCCCTTATATGGGCGGTTGCCTACGTCACTATACGTCGTTACTGCGTCATAACCATTGACTTTACACATAAGGCACTGAGGGTGCACTCTATGATATGGTTACATCCTCATAAGTACATAAGAGTGAATATTCATGAGTATTCTACATGGCTTGGGTTTACATGATTCTCGTCCTTTAGCGTGGTGCTGTCGTTGGGTGAAGTGGGTGGTTTCCGGCAGAGCTATGTGGTGGCCTGAGACGCCCCTTTTTACTTCCTGTGTGTTTCCATAATGGTTTGTTCTTCACACTGTCGCCTCGCTGTGCTGTGTTCTTCAAATTGTTCTTGTTATTAGATGAATTCTACCGTTCATCATCGCTTTCTTCTTCTTTGTTTATTTGTGGTGCTCGTACTGGGTCAGGAGGTGTTACTGCATCTGTGTTGGTAGATGTAGTGCCCTGCGGGGCACCACAAGTGCCTGCCTGCCTTTCACAGCCTTCCTCTTCGTGTGTGTGTGTGTGTGTGTGTGTGTGTGTGTGTGTGTGTTGTGTTGACTCTTATTTTCTTTTATTTTTTCTTCCTAACTGTTTTCCTGTCAACAGAGTGTCCAGAGGAAGGAAAGAAGAGAGAAAGGAAGGAAGTGAGTGGACAGCTTTTGGTGGCTTTTTCTTTGGTCAGGTCAGGTCAGGTCAGGGGCCTGGAATGCCATGCAGCTTTTTTTCCTTGTCCTCAGAAGAGTGTTCTGGCCACACCTGTCAGTGTTAGATTGGAATTATAAGATCCAGAAATTTGTAAGAAAAGTTTTTGAGGAAACAGTTTTGTTGTATGGAAGAAGAATGTGATGACTCTGTGAACCAGGGCCTAGATTCACTAACGAGTTACGACATTCCTAAGTCACAAAAAATGTCTTAAGGCAACCTTCGGCTGCTTTGGGCTATTCGCTAAACAGTTACGACATTCTTCCGGCACCTTAACTTTACGGCAGCTCCAGGCATGGCGTAAGATATCGTGACCCGTACGCAGGGCAGATTTTCTCCACAACACAAGGAGGAATGAAGAAGAAGAGGAAGACCCACTGCCAAAATAATGAACAAAACGTTACAGTGCTATCAAAACATTGCTCTATAAGGACGTGTCAACCATATATAATACCATTCTCTGAACATGTGGTGATTGTGAACTCTTACACTATTGAATCAAATATCCTGCCGTAAACACTTGTGATAATATATATGGAGGGCTTGAAATGCCCGCAGGAGATTCACCAGGGGGTAATGTGGGTACTCATACATGCTCGGTGAATAATTTAGTCTTAATTTGTAGTTTGTAATACCTTAGACCACTAGCACAACCAAGGATGGGCCGGGCCACACCCGTATACCGTTGATGAGGTTTCAGGCCTTGCACCCCCAAAGTTTCTCTTGTCTTGTCTTTTTCTCTGCCCTCCAATCTCCCTGAACATATTTCTGGGTGTGCCCTTGCCATTGTTTAGCAGATTTTAGCGACCTATTTTAGAGACACAAACTATTCATTACTGGGTAAATTATCATGTCTTTTTTGTGGAGTTAGTTATCACCAGGAAGCAATTATGAAAGTACTAGAGTTGATTTGGTGAGTCTCATACTTGGGTTGACAGTTCACTCTCCTCTGTAATAAGAACATAAGAACATAAGAACGCAGGAGTCTACAAGAGGCCGGTAGGCCTGTACGAGGCAGCTCCTTTGACCCTAAGCTCCCGTGTATCTAACCCACCTAATATCGCTGTCCATGAATTTATCTAGTCTATTTTTGAATGTGACAATTGTATTGGCACTCACCACATGACTGCTAAGCCTATTCCACTCATCCACCACCCTGTTAGTAAACCAATTTTTGCCTATGTCCCTGTTGAATCGGAATTTATCCAGTTTAAACCCGTTACTTCGTGTCCTACCCGGTTCTCTTACCAACAAAACCTTATGAATGTCTCCCTTATTAAAGAATGATAGGCTACTATCCCCAGCGGCAATCATAGGTTACAATTTTAGCAGAGTTAGGTTACCATCCACTAGGCTAAAACGAGTCTGTTAGTTTGTAAATAGATTTGGGAGTGAAGACGGCTGGACGATATATGCCGCAGAGCTTGTTATAGTGAATTCTGGGGTAAATTTGCTGTAGCTGAATTATTGTGGTAATAAACAGATCCCCATTAAAAGGCATCATAACATACCACAGGAAATAAGTAATATGCATCTCAAAGAGCTAAGCAATGACCCATTCTTTGCAACATGCATTATATGTTTGTTGGATATTTTGGTAATTTAGTCATCCCATGGCTCATTCTTGTCTCAATGATGTATTAAGGTATTACATTTACTATTTAGTATGCTAGTTTTACTGGGTGTTATAGATGATGTGTCTAGTAAAGGTAGGGTGAAGTTGGGGGCATACGCATAGCTGTGTGTGGCCTCGGTGCTCATCATGGTAACCTATTGCTGGTAAATTAGCAACACCCGTCAAGGTTTGATTCATCACCCAGTTGTATTCCCACTCATAGTTTCATAGCTACTACAATTGAAAAAGAATTTTATGATTTTAGGTTGAGGCAAAATATATATATATATATTGATATTTATTTCATGCAAAAAGGTTAAGTGAAAAATATATAATTACTTCATTTTCTACTTATAGCACATCATTAAAACTAGAAAATAAAGGTTCTTTGTCCATAGACTATAAAAAATTCTCTCTCACCTTGAAATTCAAGTTATTTTTTGGGTATTGACAAGAGAATAATGTTTCTGTTTTTAACTCAAATATGCACTTTTTTTTATTTATGTAACCTAACTTTACTAAAGTACTGACTCATATGTTCCTGGCACAAGTTGAGAACATAATGAAAAAATGGGCATTGACATATACATTATTAAATATTTAAATGTGTTAAATAGTGTACTGGCAATAAAATACAGGAAATCATGGAGCAAATTGGTGTATGGGTGTGTTTCGTTAAGAACTCGGTAGAGTTCTTCCAAGACAAAGGCACTGCCCACTGTCAAAACACATTCCACTATACCTAGAAAATTTCCACGGCGACTGTTGGCTCTCAAGATATAGCTGGAAGCCAGACTCTTTCACGGGTCATCAGAGTTTTGAGAGAAGTCTTGGGCTTTCCAGGATGTGACACACACACACACACACACACACTCACATACACACAAACACACAATTATATACTTTGAGAGTAAAAATAGTAAAGTTGGGGGGATACGCAGTAGCAGCGCATGGCCTCGGTGCTCATCTCCGTAACATTGGCCCTTGAGACTGTGGTGGAAGGGAGCCCCCATTACCCCGGGACACAGGGCCAGTGTGATATCTGGGTTACCACATATCACCTTCCCCAGGTACCCATTCATCGACCAGCCTGAGAGGGAGGATGAACAGCTGGGTGAGTGTGAAACAGCGTTAAGGCAGGAAAATCTAAACATGGCGGACTTAAGATTTTTTTGTGAATCGCAAGATACGACATTCTTATTTCCGCCATATTGGATCCACTTAAGATTGTCGTATCTGCGAGGCGTTAGTGAATCTGGGCCCTGTCCTCCTCCTCCTCCTCCTCCTGTGGTGGCTTATAGCAGCACATGTAGTGTGCCGGGCTGCACTGTGTTGTCAGTCTGGGCAGCAGCAGTGTTCTGGGCTCATCCACTCATTGTAATGTTGGTTTTCCAGAGTGGTGGCACTGCCCGGCACTTCCTCAAGAAGGCTCTCCTGCCCCTGACTGGCTGGTGTGACAGTGTTGGCAGTCTGCTGCTTCTTGGTGAGTGACATGTTTTCTTTTTTTAACATCAGAGGACACGGCTCAATGGCGACAAAAAGAGTACCAAAAAAATAAGCCCGCTACTCACCGCTCCCACATAAGTAAAGAGTAGCCAAAAGAGAGGTCAATTTTGGGAGGAGAGGTGTCCTCATACCCTCTTCTTGAAAGAGTTCAAGTCAGAGGCAGGAAGAGATACAGACGAAGGAAGACTGTTCCAGAGTTTACCAGTGAAGGGGATGAAAGAATGGAGATGCTGGTTAACTCTTGCATAAAGGGTTTGGACAGTATAGGGATGAGCATGGGTAGAAAGTCGTGTGCAGCGGGGCCGCGGGAGGGGGGGGAGGCATGCATTTTGCAAGTTCAGAAGAGCAGTCAGCGTGAAAATATCAATAGAAGATAGAAAGAGAAGCAACATCGCGGCGGAATTTAAGAGGTAGAAGACTATCAGTAGGAGGAGGAGAGCTGATGAGACGAAGAGCCTTAGACTCCACTCTGTCCAGAAGAGCTGTGGAGGGAGCCCCCACACGTGAGAGGCATACTCCATGTGAGGGTGTATGAGTGGACAGGACAGTTTGTTATGGAAAGAAGATCATTGATGAATAACAGGAAGGGAGTGGGTGATAGGACAGAGCCCTGTGGAACACCACTGTTGATAGGTTTAGGGGAAGAACAGTGACCGTCTACCACCGCAGAGATAGAACGGCCGGAAAGGAAACTGGAGATAGAGGAACAGAGAGGGATAGAATCCGAAAGAGGGCAGCAGTTTAGAAAGCAAAGACTGGTGCCAGGCTGCCTGTGACTTGAACTCTTTAATAAGGAGGAGAGTATGAACACACCTCACAAAATTTTCCCCTCTCTTTTGGCCACATTCTCCATAGTTAGCACCAGGCTTTTTTTATCATTATTAGTGGTATTTGTTCTCCTTGGGCTGCTTCCTTTACAGTAAGACTTATTATGCCTAGGCCCACCTGTAGGGAGATGCAATTTGACCCAGTACAGTAAGACTTCTGCCTAGGCCCACTGTAGAGAGATGCACTTGACCCTGTACAGAAGTGCTATTTGGCCCCACATACCAGAAGATAGCGTAGTAACATCTAAATTATTTTATGTATATATTTTTTTACGGCAGAGGAAGCAGGTCAAGGGGCAAAGAAAGTACTATTGAGAAAAGAAAGCTTGCTGTTCACTGTGTTTATCAGAGTGGCCAAAAGAGAGGTCAGCTTCAGGAGGAGAGGTGTCTCCATACCCTCCTCTTGAAAGAGTTCAAGTCATAGGCAGGAGGAAGTACAGACCAAGGAAGACTGTTCGGGAGTTTGCCATGAAGGGGATGAAGGAATGAGGATGCTGGTTAACTCTTGCATGAGGGATTGGGACTGTTGTTTCTTTACTGATATCTTTATTAATTGAAATGAAACGTGTTGACTCAAAAAGGTTTAGTGGTTCACCATTTTGGTACAGGTTTTGTATCAGTATTAATTATTTAACCCAGGATTATTTACCTTCAATACATCTAACTATCTGTCTACTACTACTACTACGGGCCTCCATCTATTAGAGTTGCGTTGTGAGCGGTATATTCTCTCATATCCTTTCACAAAGCAATTCATTGGCCCCACCCCGCCAATGACTGTGGCCGACAACCATCTTTATTTAATATTACAAACTTTACTAAACATTTTATTTTTAAGCTAACAGAGCTTGTGGTTGATACGACTATCAACCGCCGTCGCCTCAAAGTCCAGGTCGGCAATGTGGGTGGTTTTGGGTGCAGGCGACCTGGTTCCTCTCAGGCAGACCAAGGCTGACCTCAGGAGGGAGAAGGACAGCCTGCATCTCATCCAGGCGACCACACTGCTTCTTGGCTGCTGTTTCTTATCCGCCAGTGTTTCGGCGAGTCTTGCGTAGAAGCTCTGCGCCCTTGGTCCCATCCCTCCTGCCGTTGTGAGTACTACCGGGGTGAAGGAGCCCTGGTCCACATTCTGTATTCTTTCTTCATATGCTCTGTTCTTCTCTTGTTCGTTTCTTCTGTGGGCTGCATCAAGGGTCAGGTCTCTGTGGCAATGGGCCATGGGATCAAAGATCCTTATGTCAAAATATGCCCTTTGTCCACGAGTCCAAAACCCTCTGGCGCTAACATCCACTCGTGCTTCGTTCAAAACATTAGCGGTGCGTCTGGCGAGGTGTTCGCCTTGCAGAGGGAGCAGCATGGGTTCCACAGTCACGTCGTGGCAGACTTCTTTCAGCATCTGAGCTGTTACGTCTCTTACTTCATCATGTCTCATGCAGACGAGACCTCCTCTCTTGCATGTCATGGCATGATTTTGGTTGAAGGGTGAGCCACATGTTTGGGAGCCCATCCACTGGCCAGCCATACCTGAGGGCAAGGGCATCAGTAAATTCTTTTTTGTTTAAGTTGAAGCCTTTTGCCCTGATAGGTAGTGTGGTTAGCCAGTTTGAAGCGCCCACTTCCTGTGCAATATCTGTCCTCCTCCTTGTGTCTTCTGGGAGTTCTCTCATTAGGTCAATCAGATAGTATCTCTTTTTTTCTTTGTTTATTGATATTTCAGTCCTTAGTGACCTAATATATTGAGGGTTGTCTTCTCCCTTTCATTTTGATTGGTAATATATCCGGTCAAAGAGGCTGTGATTCGGATTGAGTTCCTGAATTCAGACTCGGCCAGATTTTTGGGGTGTGGTGATGCTGAGCCCACCCATTTTTGGCCAGCAATCTTCTCTCCTGGTCACTGACATCTCCCATTTGCTATCGCCGGTATGAAGGTGTTTCTGACAGCATCTTCCAGAGGTTTTAGTAACGGAGCAACATCAGAACTGTCCTCATGAGGCTACTACTACTACTACTACTATCCCTGTACACTTTAGACTATCCCCACGGTGTCTAGAAGGCCTGTTATCCGACTATGCGACACCCCACAAGGCCACTACTACAACTACTATTACTACTACTTATACTACTACTAATACTATTCTCTCCCCTACAGAAGTCCGGTGTCCCAACCTCACTACAACGCTGACTACTGCCTTAAGTGTGGTAGTGGAGGATAGAGGCCGAGTGGAGGCTACAGCGGACTATTCCTGCGAGAAGGGGAGGAGGATAGTCGGGAATAGTCAGCGGAAGTGTGGTAGTAATGGTATCTGGAGGCAGTCAACCGCGCTGTGAATGTAGTAATAGTAGTAGTAGTAGTAGTAGTTCCAGTAAGTAGGTGATTGTAGTAGCTCTTGTAGGGTGTTGAATAGTAGTAATAAGACTATCCTAAGACTAACTAGACTATTCCTAACCCCCTCAGATGTAGTAGTAGTAGTAGTAGTAGTAGTAGAAATAGCTTATGTTGGGTGTTGAATACTACTAACAGGACTATCCTAAGACTAACTAGACTATTCCTAACCCCCTCAGATGTAGTAGTAGTAGTAGTAGTAGTAGTAGTAGTAGAAATAGCTTATGTTGGGTGTTGAATACTACTAACAGGACTATCCTAAGACTAACTAGACTATTCCTAACCCCCTCAGATGTAGTAGTAGTAGTAGTAGTAGTAGTAGTAGTAGAAATAGCTTATGTTGGGTGTTGAATACTACTAACAGGACTATCCTAAGACTAACTAGACTATTCCTAACCCCCTCAGATGTAGTAGTAGTAGTAGTAGTAGTAGTAGTAGTAGAAATAGCTTATGTTGGGTGTTGAATACTACTAACAGGACTATCCTAAGACTAACTAGACTATTCCTAACCCCCTCAGATGTAGTAGTAGTAGTAGTAGTAGTAGTAGTAGAAATAGCTTATGTAGGGTGTTAAATACTAGTAACAAGACTATCCTAAGACTAACTAGACTATTTTTAACCCTCCCAGATGTAGCAGTAGTAGTAGTAGTAGTAGAAATAGCTTATGTTGGGTGTTGAATACTACTAACATGACTATCCGAAGACTAACCAGACTATTCCTAACCCTTCCAGATGTGACCTGCGACCTACCAAAAGTCTTGATAATGGTAGAATAGTCTGACTCAACCAGACCCTGGAATACGGTAGCCTGGTCGAATATCACTGTCTACCGGAACACAGGCTGGTCGGGGGGAGCTTCCGGAGGTCATGTGGCGAGCTGGGCGAGTGGTTGGGTGGAGAACCGAAGTGTGTGTTGGGTAAGTAGTAATAGTAGTAGTAGTAGTAGTAGTAGTAGTAGTAGTAAAAATAGCTTATGTTGGGTGTTGAATACTAGTAATAAGACGATCCTAAGACTAACTAGACTAACTAGACTAACTAGCAAGATGGCGCCACTATAAACACTCGCCTGCGCCAGAACGGGCTGGGCCGACCATCAGGCCCCACCTGGAAGAAGCCTTGGGCCGACCATCAGGCCCCACCTGGAAGAAGCCTTGGGCCGACCATCAGGCCCCACCTGGAAGAAGCCTTGGGCCGACCATCAGGCCCCTCCTGGAATAAGGGTTGGGCCGACCATCAGGCCCCACCTGGAAGAAGCCTTGGGCCGACCATCAGGCCCCACCTGGAAGAAGCCTTGGGCCGACCATCAGGCCCCACCTGGAAGAAGCCTTGGGCCGACCATCAGGCCCCACCTGGAAGAAGCCTTGGGCCGACCATCAGGCCCCACCTGGAAGAAGCCTTGGGCCGACCATCAGGCCCCACCTGGAAGAAGCCTTGGGCCGACCATCAGGCCCCACCTGGAAGAAGCCTTGGGCCGACCATCAGGCCCCACCGGGAAGATGTCTACCGGCGCAATAGGCAATCAACGTAAAAAAAAAATAAAAAAAATTTTTTTTAACCCTCCCAGATGTAATAGTAGTAGTTGTAGTAGTAGTAGTAGTAGTAGTAGTAGTAGTAAAAATAGCTTATGTTGGGTGTTGAATACTAGTAATAAGACGATCCTAAGACTAACTAGACTATTTTTAACCCTCCCAGATGTAATAGTAGTAGTTGTAGTAGTAGTAGTAGTAGTAAAAATAGCTTATGTTGGGTGTTGAATACTAGTAATAAGACTATCCTAAGACTAACTAGACTATTTTTAACCCTCCCAGATGTAATAGTAGTAGTTGTAGTAGTAGTAGTAGTAGTAAAAATAGCTTATGTTGGGTGTTAAATACTAGTAATAAGACTATCCTAAGACTAACTAGACTATTTTTAACCCTCCCAGATGTAATAGTAGTAGTAGTAGTAGTAGTAGTAGAAATAGCTTATGTTGGGTGTTGAATACTAGTAATAAGACTATCCTAAGACTAACTAGACTATTTTTAACCCTCCCAGATGTAATAGTAGTAGTAGTAGTAGTAGTAGAAATAGCTTATGTTGGGTGTTGAATACTAGTAATAAGACTATCCTAAGACTAACTAGACTATTTTTAACCCTCCCAGATGTAATAGTAGTAGTAGTAGTAGTAGTAGTAGTAGTAGTAGTAGTAGTAGTAAAAATAGTTTATGTTGGGTGTTGAATACTAGTAATAAGACTATCCTAAGACTAACTAGACTATTTTTAACCCTCCCAGATGTAATAGTAGTAGTTGTAGTAGTAGTAGTAGTAGTTGAAATAGCTTATGTTGGGTGTTGAATACTAGTAATAAGACTAACTAGACTATTTTTAACCCTCCCAGATGTAGTAGTAATAGTAGTAGTAGTAGTAGTAGTAGTAGAGAGAGACAGAGACAGAAAGAGAGAGAGACAGATTACTACCATGAATACTACTATTACTATTAACTATTTTGTACTATTCCAGGTCCAGAGGATGCCTACAACACCATAGGCTCCGATAGTAGTAGTAGTGTGAGTACTACTTCTACTTCTACCGCTAGCAACACCGGGCTCTACATCGGACTATTCTTCGGGCTCATCCTGGCGATAGTCTTCATAGGAGTGCTAGTCTACTTCAGAATGTAAGTAGTAGTAGTAGTAGTAGTAGTAGTTATGGTGGTGGTGGTAGTTAATTCTTAAGGTTGTCATATCACTTTACGTTTTCTGCTATAACTCAGCTTGTATGTGTGGTAGGTAAATCTAGCTTGCGTGGTAGTTAGAGTGGTAGTTGACCTTCCTTCCTATCAAAATTCGTGTTCCTAACCTGAGTGTGGTAGGAGTTATAGCAGGTCAAAGTTAGGGGAGTGAAAAATCCTGGATATTTTTTTCTGAATGGCATACTGTTTAACATTTTTGTATATAACTCAGCTTGTATGTGTGTTAGGTGAATGTAACTTGCGTGGTAGTTAGAGAGGTAGTTGACCTTTATTCCTACCAAAATTCGTGTTCCTAACTTGAGTGTGGTAGGAGGTATAGCAGGTCAAAGTTAGGGGAGTGAAAAATTATGTTTATATTTTTCTGAATGTCATAACACTTAACATTTTTGTATATAACTCAGCTTGTATGTGTGGTAGGTAAATGTAGCTTGCGTGGTAGTTAGTGTGGTAGTTGACCTTTATTCCTACCAAAATTCGTGTTCCTAACTCCAATGTGGCAGCAGTTATAGTGGTACGAAGTTAGGCATTTCAAAATTTTCCAATCCTCCCATTTTCATTCAACCAGCTGTAACATTTTTCCCTACCATTCAACCGGCGTGCATGGTAGATGGATGGGCCTTGGTGGGCTGGTAGACACACCCTTTGGCTATCCTATCATACTCACAGGTCTGTAATTACCTGGTTCATTTGTATCAGCCTTCTTATAGATGGGTGTAATGTTGGCCAGTCTTCATTAACTCACTGGTCTGCAATATCTTCCTGAGTGTCCTTCCCCTCTTTTATCACCCGTGGGCCTGGAGTGCCAGGCAGTGTTAACAGTGCCACAGACAGTGATGCAAGACAGATTAGTTACCCAGTGTTAGGCTGTCCTGTTACCTGACCTGCCTACCCCTCTCCTGTGACATGGGGTCAGGTGTTATGCAGTGCTATGTGATGCCAGGCAGTGTTCATAGTGGCATAGATTTGTGTGGTGCCAGAATCAGTGTGATGCCAGTCATTGGTGCCAGGGACGGTATATGTATAGAATAACACCCAGGTGACCCTAGGACAAAGCCTTATTATTCTCCCTCACTCCCCTCAATGTTACCAGCTTACCGTAGGCATAACATTGTATCTTTCTGTTTCTGGCCCATAAATATTGCAAAAAAGAGCATCAGTAATTACCGATGTTAACAATAATTATAAATGCATATTGTTATCTTTATGGGGCGATAGTTTGGGGTCAGAAAAGACAATACGCCAAGTACTACTAAGGGCTGGTAACCCTAAACTACCACTTGAGCCAGCTAAACGTAATATATGGAGGAGAAAAGAGAATAAATGAACCCGTGGACATACCCACAACTCCTGTGAAAGCCTTGTCAAATATGTGTAGGCCTACTTGTGTGCCAACATATGTAAGAGCATGGGCCTAACTTTTCTTCTTCCTCCTCAGGTTTTGGGCGCCCAGCCGTACACGTGAACTAACAGTCTTGGCTTCAGGGCAGGTCGCTAAAATGGTATGTGTGTGTGTGTGTGTGTGTGTGTGTGTGTGTGTGTGTGTGTGTTAGGAAGTTTTCATCATTAATATAAAAGCTTGTTGTTGGGGTGAGAGGTGGAGTCAGAGGTCAGCGATGAATAGATACGTTTATTGGGGTAGTGAGAACAGACTCCCGCAACGAGGGGCGGCCGGGCTAACTGAGGGTTTCGTGCTAATTAATTTTTTTTCTTGGTAGATGGTGGCTCGCGCTAATTGCGGTTCGCTCTAATTGATCTCGCGCTAACTGAGGCTTTCGCACTAATTATTTTTTTTCTTGGTAGATGGTGGCTCACGCTAATTGCGGTTCGCTCTAATTGATCTCGCGTTAAGTGGGGCTTTCACGCTAATTGATCTTTTTCTTGGTAGATGGTGGCTCGCGCTAATTGCGGTTCGCTCTAATTGATCTCGCGCTAAGTGGGGCTTTCACGCTAATTGATCTTTTTCTTGGTAGATGGTGGCTCGCGCTAATTGCGGTTCGCACTAACTGAGACTTTCGCGCTAATTAATTTTTTTCTTGGTAGATGGTGGCTCACGCTAAAGAACTCTGCCCACTGCACTGCCTGTGTATATGGCCGAAGGACAAGCTTGCCGATGGCATCCAAGGCCGTGGGTGGAGTCAGGGTGCTCCACCGGTCCATAGTGAAGCGTGCGTCCAGGGCCCACTGCAGGGCAGGGACGCATTGGAGCCTGACGTGTTGCACTGCCTCCTGTGGCGGCCACCTGCACAGAAGCAGCCAGCACTCCATGGACCTCCTCCGTGACTTAAAGGCGGCTGGCGACATCTCCAGCTCGCACTTCTCTGGAGCGGAGGCTGGTGACGGCCGGGGAGGAGGCATGTTGGGGCCACGTGCAGCCAAGCCTGTGATGCTGGCCCTCAGCTCCAAGATTGCTTCCTGCTGCGCCGCGATGGTCCGCCTCGCCTCGGTCAGCACCGGCACGAGGGCCCTGGGGATCACGGGTGCAGGTGCCCTAGGGGACTGGGCGAGTGTCCTGCGTGGGAGAGGCATCTTGGAGTGGTCAGTTGGTAGGTCCAGACTTCCGTTCACTGTGCCATGTAAGATGTCTGGCTAAGGAAATGCAGGGCGTGTGTGCTCCCGTTTACTGAGTGAGTCAGTAACTGACAGAGGTTTGCCTCGCCGGTGCGGGCGCAGGCAGAAAACATCTCGTGCATCCAACAGGAACCCCCTTATATGGGCGGTTGCCTACGTCACTATACGTCATTACTACGTCATAACCATTGACTTTACACATAAGGCACTGAGGGTGCACTCTATGATATGGTTACATCCTCATAAGTACATAAGAGTGAATATTCATGAGTATTCTACATGGCTTGGGTTTACATGATTCTCGTCCTTTAGCGTGGTGCTGTCGTTGGGTGAAGTGGGTGGTTTCCGGCAGAGCTATGTGGTGGCCTGAGACGCCCCTTTTTACTTCCTGTGTGTTTCCATAATGGTTTGTTCTTCACACTGTCGCCTCGCTGTGCTGTGTTCTTCAAATTGTTCTTGTTATTAGATGAATTCTACCGTTCATCATCGCTTTCTTCTTCTTTGTTTATTTGTGGTGCTCGTACTGGGTCAGGAGGTGTTACTGCATCTGTGTTGGTAGATGTAGTGCCCTGCGGGGCACCACAAGTGCCTGCCTGCCTTTCACAGCCTTCCTCTTCGTGTGTGTGTGTGTGTGTGTGTGTGTGTGTGTGTGTGTGTGTGTGTGTGTGTTGTGTTGACTCTTATTTTCTTTTATTTTTTCTTCCTAACTGTTTTCCTGTCAACAGAGTGTCCAGAGGAAGGAAAGAAGAGAGAAAGGAAGGAAGTGAGTGGACAGCTTTTGGTGGCTTTTTCTTTGGTCAGGTCAGGTCAGGGGCCGGGACATGCAGCTTTTTTTCCTTGTCGTCAGAAGAGTGTTCTGGCCACACCTGTCAGTGTTAGATTGGAATTATAAGAACCAGAAATTTGTAAGAAAAGTTTTTGAGGAAACAGTTTTGTTGTTTGGAAGAAGAATGTCATGGCTCTGTGAACCAGTCCTCCTCCTCCTCCTCCTCCTCCTGAGGTGGCTTATAGCAGCACGTGTAGTGTGCCGGGCTGCACTGTGTTGTCAGTCTGGGCAGCAGCAGTGTTCTGGGCTCATCCACTCATTGTAATGTTGGTTTTTCAGAGCGGTGGCACTGCCCGGCACTTCCTCAAGAAGGCTCTCCTGCCCTGACTGGCTGGTGTAACAGTCTGCTGCTTCTTGGTGAGTGTAAGATGTCCGGCTAAGGAAACGCAGGGCGTGTGTGCTCCCGTGTGGAAGTGAGCTATTTCCAGCCAGCTGGCAAGCCTGTCGGCGTAGGCCATGTACATGTGTCCTTCGTGCTGGAACATGTCGGCCACCGTCTGCTGGAACGGGTACTCAGGGGGCGGCGTCATCGCCAGCGTTTCTGCGGGCTGCGATGGGGCGCGTGTTTCGCATTCTGTGCATGCGGAGCGGTGGTGCCGCAGGTCCCCCTCAATCCCCGGCCAGTATACACACTGCCTCGCCCTCCGCAGCATGGAACCGAGGCCCTGGTGGCTGGCGTGTAGGTTTGCTGCTACCTGCTGTCGGAGAGCTTCGGGGATGACGAGGCGCACGTACCCCTGGTCAAACATGTATGTCACTACGTCGTGCATCACTGCCAGCCTGTCCCTCGCCCCATAGAAGGGACGCAGGGATGCCACTTCTTGTGCTTTATGCTGGTGCCAGTCACCCACCATGACCTTGGCGACTAACATCTGGTACGTCGGGTCGTCGGCGGCCTTCCGCTTGACCTCCTCTTCGTCCACCACGCGTCCCTCCCGATCGGTGCAGGCTATGACTGCGGCGGCGACTGCCCCGATGATATCCTCGTCCGAGTCGAGGTCCGCTGTTGTCGGGGGTGCCCTGAGAGCTGGGTAGCGGGACAGAAAGTCGGCGGCGGTGTTGCTCTTCCCAGGGAGGTATTTGATTTGGAATCGGAACTGTAGTGTTCGTTCCTTGAGCCTGAAGAGCCTGGGGTTGACAACGCTCGTCAGAGCTGTCTCCTAGGAGCTTCACAAGGGGGTCGGTCACGATGGTGAGGTTTGGGCATCCCAGCAGGAACAACCTCGCCTTTTGGAGGCACCACGCCACCGCCAGAGCCTCCCCTTCCACAGCTGCGTATCCAGCCTCGGCGGTGGTGAGGTGCCGGCTGCCGCACAGGGCCAGGTGCCACCCGCCCTTACAGCAGTATGGGGCGGAGGCTGATGCACAACTGCAGTACTGCTGGAGGATGACGAATCCGATGCCCTCTCGGCTCCAGTCGGTGATGGCAGCGGTGGGGCGGGTTTTATCGTAATACGTCAGACCGTCCTTGGCCAGCTGGCATATAGTGTCCTGGGCTTGGCGGAATTTCTACTGAAGCTGGTCGTCCCAGTACACGTGTCTTCCGGTTGGTTTCTTCAGTAACTCCCGGAAGGCGTTCATGATCGGCGCGGTGGCGAGGAAGGGGGCGAGCTGGTTTACGAAGCCATACCACGATCTGATGTCCGCGATGGATGGCTTGCCCGGCATGTGGAAGCCCCTGACGTGGAAGGCTGACGTGGGCGTACGGGCGTGATCTTAAGTGTCTTCCTCTGTGAGAAAATAAGGATATATATTTTTCATGGCGGGCTTGGGGCAGATACTTAGCCCGTAACATAGTTTTCGTTTTCACGGCTAAAATAGATCTTTCCTGCACTAGTCTCTTGTACCCACGTGTGCACGGGCGTGGAAGGCTAATGGGAGTAGGTGGAATTCGTAATTAGGTCATGTTCGATGTCGAAGGATGGGTAAATGGGGTCAGTAAATTGCGTGGTGATAATTAAAGGGGGCGGGGGCCAACGGTAATGGAGGGGGGGCTAATGGGTGTTGGTGAAACTCGAAAATGGATCATGTGAGGTGTCAAATACTGGAATAATGGGGTCAGTAAATTGCGTGGTGATAATGAGAGGGGGCGGGGGTTGATGGTAATGGGGGGGGGGGGCTAATGGGTGTAGGTGAAACTCGAAAATGGATCATGTGAGGTGTCAAATACTGGAATAATGGGGTCAGCAAATTGCGTGGTGATAATGAGAAGGGGCAGGGGTTGATGGTAAAGGGGGGGGGGGCTAATGGGAGTAGGTGGATTTCGTAATTAGGTAATGTTCGGTGTCGAATGATGGGTAAATGGGGTCAATAAATTGCGTGGTGATAATTAAAGGGGGCGTGGGTTAATGGTAATGGGGGGGGGCTAATGGGAGTAGGTGAAACTCGAAAATAGGTCATGTGAGGTGTCAAATACTGGGTAAATGGGGTCAGTAAATTGAGTAGTGATAATCAGAGGGGGCGGAGGTGAATGGTAATGGGGGGGCTAATGGGAGTAGGTGGAATTCGTAATTTGGTCATGTTCGGTGTCGAATAATGGGTAAATGGGAACAGTAAATTGCGTGGTGATAATTAAAGGGGGCGGGGGATAATGGTAATGGGGGCTAATGGGAGTATGTGGAATTCGTAATTAGGTCATGTTCAGTGTCTAGTAATGGGTAAATGGGGTCAGTAAATTGCGTGGTGATAATTAAAGGGGGCGGGGGATTACGGTAATGGAGGGGGGCCTAATGGGTGCAGGTGAAACTCGAAAATAGGTCATGTTCGGTGTCGAATGATGGGTAAATGGGGTCAGTAAATTGCATGGTGATAATTAAAAAGGGCGGGGGTTAATGGTAATGGGGGGGGGGCCAGTGGGAGTTGGTGGAATTCGTAATTTGGTCATGTTCAGTGTCGAATAATGGGTAAATGGGGTCAGTAAATTGCGTGGTGATAATTAAAGGGGGCGGGGGCTAATGGTAATAGAGGGGGCGAATGGGAGTACATGAAACTCGAAAATGGGTCATGTGAGGTGTCAAATACTGCGTTAATGGGGGCAGTAAGTTGCGTGGTGATAATCAGTGGGGGCGGGGGTTGATAGTAATGGGGGGGGGGGCTAATGGGAGTAGGTGGGATTCGTAATTTGGTCATGTTCGGTGTCGAATAATGGGTAAATGGGGACAGTAAATTGCGTGGTGATAAATAAAGGGGGCGGGGATTAATAGTAATGGGGGGCTAATGGGAGTAGGTAGAATTTGTAATAAGGTCATGTTCTTTTCTTTTTCTGTTGTTTTTCTGTTGTTTCTGTTGTTTTTCTGCTGTTTTCTGTTGTTTTTTTGTAGTTTTCTGTTTTCTGTTGCTTTCTGTTGTATCTCTGTTGTTTTCTGTTGTATTACTGTTGTTTTCTGTTGTTTTTTGTTTTTCTGTTGTTTTACGTTGTTTTCCTGTTGTTTTCTGTTGTTTTTCTGTTGTTTGCTGTTGTTGTTTTTTGTTTTCTGTTGTTTTTTGTAGTTTTTCTTTTGTTTTCTGTTGTTTTTCTGTTGTTTTCTCTTGTTTTCCTGTTTTCTGTTGTCTTCTGTTGTTTTCTGTTATTTTTCTGTTGTTTTTTGTAGCTTTTCTGTTGTTTCCTGTTGGTTTCTGATGTTTTTCTGTTGTTTTCTGCTGTTTTCTATTCTTTTTTGTTTTTTTCTGTTGTTTTCTGTTGTTTTTTGTTTTCTTTTGTTTTTCTGTTGTTTTCGGTTGTTTTTCTGTTATTTTTCTTTTCTCTTCTGTTGTTTTCTGCTGTTTTTCTGTTTTTTTTTCGGTTGTTTTTCTGTTTTCTTATGTTTTCTGTTGTTTTTCTTTTGCTTTCTGTTGTTTTATATTGTTTTTCTGTTATTTTCTGTTGTTTTCGGTTGTTTTTTGTTTTCTTTTGTTTTCTGTTGTTTTTCTTTTGCTTTCTGTTGTTTTCCGTTATTTTTCTGTTGTTTTTCTGTTGTTTTCTAATGTTTTCTGTTGTTTTTCTGTTCTTTTCTTTTGTTTTTCTGTTGTTTCCTGTTGTTTTTCTGTTGTTTCCTGTTGTTTTTCTGTTGTTTGCTGTTGTTTCTTGTTTTTTTTCTGTTGTTTCCCGTTGTTTTCTGTTGTTTTTTCTGTTGTTTCCTGTTGTTTTCTGTTCTATTCTGTTGTATTCTGTTGTATTTTAATGTATTCTGTTGTATTCCAGTGGTGTCATCAGAATTGGTGTACGTTTAGAAATAAGGGACGTTTATGCATTGTTATCATTGACTTGGAAAAAACACGAACGTTTGCTTGATTATGGACGAACGGCTTAAGAGATTGCCTCGTGCAATATCAGGTAATGTGGCCTAAATACTGACCACTGGGGGGCGTGGACTATTACAACATAATTTAGAGGTGTGCCGGCAGGTGTGTGAGGTGCCAGGTCAGGTGTGCCAGCGTTAGTTACCCCGTTAGGAGCGATTCTAACACCCGCGTCATCGGGGGCCGCCGGACCTGAGCCCAGCCCCGTACAGACAGTTTTTCTTACGCTGTGTCACTAATTATCGTTTGCAAGAGTCGCCACAACGCCCCACGCATTCACTGTCGATGGGGAAAGGCTTGCCTACACTGGTGTTAGCGTAGATGATGTAATATTGCAGAAAACAAGCTCAAATATTCTCGGCGGGGCGGGGCGGGGCAGTTTGACATTCACCTCGTAACAAAATTTTCGTTTTCACGGCTAAAATACATCTTTCCTGCACTACTCTCATATATCCACGTGTGCACGGGCGTGGAAGGCTGACGTGGGCGTACGGGCGTGATCTTAAGTGTCTTCCTTTTTGAGAAAATAAGGATATATATTTTTCATGGCGGGCTGGGACAGTAACCTAGCCCGTAACATATTTTTTCGTTTTCACGGCTAAAATACATCTTTCCTGCACTAATCTCATATATACACGTGTGCACGGGCGTGGAAGGCTGTCGTGGGAATTGAACTCGGGCTCTCTCGTTCGTGAGCCGAGTGTGCTAACCACTGCACCACGAAGCCCCCTGCTGGGTTGGGAGGGGGGGTGGGGGGGGCGGTTAGTTTGCATATGTGGACATTTTTTGTGGTGTGTAGTGGGCTGGTGTAATAGTGGTTTAGGTCTGGTAATTCCTTGTATTTTACAGAAACCACTACATGCGTGAGATGACCCGACCCGCCCCGCCCCAACCAACCATCATGACCTGCCCGCCCCCTGGCATACATTGGTAAGAAATGCCTGCTGTTAATGGATATTCCAGTCCATAGCTATGTGGGGTGTGTTGTTATAAATACCCTTGACTTGCATCCCTGTACTGTAAGATTCAAAACAATTCTAACCTAACCTTGGGAGTAGGAGTTAGGTAGCATATTAGCTTTGCATACCAATTTTGAGACACTGACTGTTCATTTCTGATAAATATATGATGCCTGTTATTATTTATATGGTTATAGTTTCCAGAAACCCCTAAATGACCGACTCTTCCATGCCTGAGATGACCCGCCCTGCCCTGCGTCATGACCTCCCGGCATAAATTAGTAAGAAAGGCATACCACTGTTAATGGTTATCCAGCACACAGCTAGGTGGGCAATATTGTTGTCATATACATTACCCATGAGCTGGTTCTGTTTAAAGCAAGAATTATTACCTCATAAAACCTAACGTGTGCCGCTGATGCAGTACATTGTCCGAGGTGTGATCAAATCGCTAGGAACTTTAGTGTTATTTAATTCTAACCTAACCTAATGAACAAGACCTAACATGACACCTGACTGACCTGTGTCTCTGCCAGAATACAATGGCTGTTATAAAACTTTTCACATTTTTTTCAGAAGTTTTCAATATTCTGTAAGCTGTTAGTTAGTATTAATGAAATGCCAGAATTTTCTCTTCACAACACTCCCACACGACAAACCGCGTGTAACGAAACACACGAGAAATTAATCCAGACAAGGAAAGGTTTGCCGGCGCCGGGGATCGAACCCGCGACCAGCGTAACGGGAGAGCTACTCCTTTACCAGTCGGCCAAAGAGGTACTTAACCCCCTGGCTAAGTGGGTTATGCGAGGCTCGCCCATCAGGCAAGTCGTGTCACTACATTAAGATACTAACATAATGTATTAAACCTCCTGTGAAACGTCGCTAATATGTATATTGTATACCACCGTCAGGGTAAGTGTCAGGGAGGGATTTTTAAGTGTCTTCCACCAAATTGTCTGAGGTGGTGGGCACTTTTTTCCTTATATATATGATGAGTGTATTTACTCATGAGAATATTGTTGACATGAGTTAGTTTACTTTTTACAACTCTTAAGCTGAATTAAAATTATTAGATTTAAAACCTCAATTCCACCAACAGTTATAAATACTGTTAATCTTATAGCTCAGTTCAAATTACAGCTACTCTTCCTCGCACTCGGTCTCCTCGCTTTGCGCGGTGCCAGCCGCACGAGCAGCCTCCCGCCCCGGGCCTCCACCACCTGTGGTGTCGCGACGGGCGGCCTCGTGAGCACAACACATGGCCCTCAGGGCGTCGACACTGCCGATTGAGTCACACGCCTGGTACACTTGTTGCCTCAGTGTCACGTCAGCAGCAGTATGGGGCGGAGGCCGATGCACAACTGCAGTACTGCTGGAGGATGACGAATCCGATGCCCTCTCGGCTCCAGTCGGTGATGGCAGCGGTGGGGCGGGTTTTATCGTAATACGTCAGACCGTCCTTGGCCAGCTGGCATATAGTGTCCTGGGCTTGGCGGAATTTCTACTGAAGCTGGTCGTCCCAGTACACGTGTCTTCCGGTTGGTTTCTTCAGTAACTCCCGGAAGGCGTTCATGATCGGCGCGGTGGCGAGGAAGGGGGCGAGCTGGTTTACGAAGCCATACCACGATCTGATGTCCGTGATGGATGGCTTGCCCGGCATGTGGAAGCCCCTGACGTGGAAGGCTGACGTGGGCGTACGGGCGTGATCTTAAGTGTCTTCCTCTGTGAGAAAATAAGGATATATTTTTCATGGCGGGCTTCGGGCAGATACTTAGCCCGTAACATAGTTTTCGTTTTCACGGCTAAAATAGATCTTTCCTGCACTAGTCTCATGTACCCACGTGTGCACGGGCGTGGAAGGCTAATGGGAGTAGGTGGAATTCGTAATTAGGTCATGTTCGATGTCGAAGAATGGGTAAATGGGGTCAGTAAATTGCGTGGTGATAATTAAAGGGGCGGGGCTAACGGTAATGGAGGGGCTAATGGGTGTAGGTGAAACTCGAAAATGGATCATGTGAGGTGTCAAATACTGCAATAATGGGGTCAGTAAATTGCGTGGTGATAATTAAAGGGGCGGGCTAACGGTAATGGAGGGGCTAATGGGTGTTGGTGAAACTCAAAATGGATCATGTGAGGTGTCAAATACTGGAATAATGGGGTCAGTAAATTGCGTGGTGATAATGATAGGGGCGGGGTTAATGATAATAGGGGGGGGGGCTAATGGGTGTTGGTGAAACTCAAAAATGGATCATGTGAGGTGTCAAATACTGGAATAATGGGGTCAGTAAATTGCGTGGTGATAATTAAAGGGGGCGGGGGCTAACGGTAATGGAGGGGGGGCTAATGGGTGTAGGTGAAACTCGAAAATGGATCATGTGAGGTGTCAAATACTGGAATAATGGGGTCAGTAAATTGCGTGGTGATAATTAAAGGGTGCGGGGGTTAATGGTAATTGGGGGGGGGGTTCCATTGGGTGTAGATGGAATTCGTAATTTGGTCATGTTCGGTGTCGAATAATGGGTAAATGGGGTCAGTAAATTGCGTGGTGATAATTAAAGGGGGTGGGGGCTAATGTTAATGGAGGGGGGCTAATGGACTACGTGAAACTCGAAAATGAGTCATGTGAGGTGTCAAATACTGGGTTAATGGGGTCAGTAAATTGCATGGTGATAATCAGAGGGGGCAGGGGTTGCTAGTAATGGAGGGGGCTAATGGGAGTAGGTGGAATTCGCAATTTGGTCATGTTCGGTGTCGAGTAATGGGTAAATGGGGTCAGTAAACTGCGTGGTGATAATTAAAGGGGGCGGGGGTTAATGGTAATGGGGGGGCTAATGGGACTAGGTGTAATTCATAATTAGGTCATGTTCGGTGTCGAGTAATGGGTAAATGGGGTCAGTAAATTGCGTGGTGATAATTAAAGGGTGCGGGGATTTATGGTAATGGAGGGGGGCCCAATGGGTGCAAGTGAAACTCGAAAATAGGTCATGTTCGGTGTCGAATGATGGGTAAATGGGGTCAGTAAATTGCGTGGTGATAATTAAAAAGGGCTGGGGTTAATGGTAATGGGGGGGGGGGGGCTATTGGGAGTAGGTGGAATTCGTAATTAGGTCATGTTCGGTGGCGAATAAAGGGTAAATAGGGTCAGTAAATTGCGTGCTGATAATTAAAAGGGGCTGGGGTTAACGGTAATGGGGGGGGGGCTAATGGGAGTAGGTGTAATTCGTAATTACCACGGCCTGATCATGTGCTAGACTCATGATATGTATTCACCAAGGCCTGATCATGTGCTGGACTCGTGATATGGATTCACCATGGCCCGATCATGTGCTAGACTCGTGGTATGAGTTCACCATGGCCTGATCATGTGCTGGACTCGTGATGTGTTCACCACGGCCTGATCATGTGCTGGACTCGTGATATATGTTCACCACAGCCTGATCATGTGCTAGACTCGTGATATGTGTTCACCACAGCCTGATCATGTGCTGGACTCGTGATATGTGTTCACCACAGCCTGATCATGTGCTGGACTCGTGATATGTAATCGCCACGGCCTGATCATGTGCTGGACTCGTGATATGTAATCGCCACGGCCTGATCATGTGCTGGACTCGTCATATGTGTTCACCACGGCCTGATCATGTGCTGGACTCGTCATATGTGTTCACCACGGCCTGATCATGTGCTAGACTCGTGATATGGATTCACCATGACCCGATCATGTGCTAGACTCGTGGTATAAGTTCACCACGGCCAGATCATGTGCTGGACTCTTTTATTCTAATGTATTCTGTTGTATTCTGTTGTATTCTCTTTTATTCTGTTGTATTCTGTTGTATTCTGTTGTATTCTCTTTTATTCTGTTGTATTCTGTTGTATTCTCTTTTATTCTGTTGTATTCTGTTGTATTATCTTTTATTCTGTTGTATTCTGTTGTATTCTCTTTTATTCTGTTGTATTCTGTTGTATTATATTTTATTCTGTTGTATTCTCTTTTATTGTTGTATTCTCTTTTATTCTGTTGTATTCTCTTTTATTCTGTTGTATTCTGTTGTATTCTCTTTTATTCTGTTGTATTCTGTTGTATTATCTTTTATTCTGTTGTATTCTCTTTTATTCTGTTGTATTCTCTTTTATTCTGTTGTATTCTGTTGTATTCTCTTTTATTCTGTTGTATTCTGTTGTATTATCTTTTATTCTGTTGTATTCTCTTTTATTCTGTTGTATTCTGTTGTATTCTGTTGTATTCTCTTTTATTCTGTTGTATTCTGTTGTATTATCTTTTATTCTGTTGTATTCTCTTTTATTCTGTTGTATTCTCTTTTATTCTGTTGTATTCTGTTGTATTCTCTTTTATTCTGTTGTATTCTGTTGTATTATCTTTTATTCTGTTGTATTCTCTTTTATTCTGTTGTATTCTCTTTTATTCTGTTGTATTCTGTTGTATTCTGTTGTATTCTCTTTTATTCTGTTGTATTCTGTTGTATTATCTTTTATTCTGTTGTATTCTCTTTTATTCTGTTGTATTCTCTTTTATTCTGTTGTATTCTGTTGTATTCTCTTTTATTCTGTTGTATTCTGTTGTATTATCTTTTATTCTGTTGTATTCTCTTTTATTCTGTTGTATTCTCTTTTATTCTGTTGTATTCTCTTTTATTCTGTTGTATTCTGTTGTATTCTGTTGTATTCTCTTTTATTCTGTTGTATTCTGTTGTATTATCTTTTATTCTGTTGTATTCTCTTTTATTCTGTTGTATTCTCTTTTATTCTGTTGTATTCTGTTGTATTCTCTTTTATTCTGTTGTATTCTGTTGTATTCTGTAGTATTCTGTTGTATTCTCTTTTATTCTGTTGTATTCTGTTGTATTCTCTTTTATTCTGTTGTATTCTGTTGTATTATCTTTTATTCTGTTGTATTCTGTTGTATTCTCTTTTATTCTGTTGTATTCTCTTTTATTCTGTTGTATTCTGTTGTATTCTCTTTTATTCTGTTGTATTCTGTTGTATTATATTTTATTCTGTTGTATTCTCTTTTATTCTGTTGTATTCTCTTTTATTCTGTTGTATTCTGTTGTATTCTATTTTATTCTGTTGTATTCTGTTGTATTATCTTTTATTCTGTTGTATTCTCTTTTATTCTGTTGTATTCTCTTTTATTCTGTTGTATTCTGTTGTATTCTCTTTTATTCTGTTGTATTCTGTTGTATTATCTTTTATTCTGTTGTATTCTCTTTTATTCTGTTGTATTCTGTTGTATTCTCTTTTATTCTGTTGTATTCTGTTGTATTATCTTTTATTCTGTTGTATTCTCTTTTATTCTGTTGTATTCTCTTTTATTCTGTTGTATTCTGTTGTATTCTCTTTTATTCTGTTGTATTCTGTTGTATTATCTTTTATTCTGTTGTATTCTTTTATTCTGTTGTATTCTCTTTTATTCTGTTGTATTCTGTTGTATTCTCTTTTATTCTGTTGTATTCTGTTGTATTATCTTTTATTCTGTTGTATTCTCTTTTATTCTGTTGTATTCTGTTGTATTCTCTTTTATTCTGTTGTATTCTGTTGTATTCTCTTTTATTCTGTTGTATTCTGTTGTATTCTCTTTTATTCTGTTGTATTATCTTTTATTCTGTTGTATTCTCTTTTATTCTGTTGTATTCTGTTGTATTCTGTTGTATTCTCTTTTATTCTGTTGTATTCTCTTTTATTCTGTTGTATTCTGTTGTATTCTGTTGTATTCTGTTGTATTCTCTTTTATTCTGTTGTATTCTCTTTTATTCTGTTGTATTCTGTTGTATTCTCTTTTATTCTGTTGTATTCTGTTGTATTCTCTTTTATTCTGTTGTATTCTCTTTTATTCTGTTGTATTCTGTTGTATTCTGTTGTATTCTCTTTTATTCTGTTGTATTCTGTTGTATTCTCTTTTATTCTGTTGTATTCTGTTGTATTATCTTTTATTCTGTTGTATTCTCTTTTATTCTGTTGTATTCTCTTTTATTCTGTTGTATTCTGTTGTATTCTCTTTTATTCTGTTGTATTCTGTTGTATTATCTTTTATTCTGTTGTATTCTCTTTTATTCTGTTGTATTCTGTTGTATTCTGTTGTATTCTGTTGTATTCTGTTGTATTCTCTTTTATTCTGTTGTATTCTGTTGTATTCTCTTTTATTCTGTTGTATTCTGTTGTATTCTCTTTTATTCTGTTGTATTCTGTTGTATTATCTTTTATTCTGTTGTATTCTGTTGTATTCTCTTTTATTCTGTTGTATTCTGTTGTATTATCTTTTATTCTGTTGTATTCTCTTTTTTCTGTTGTATTCTCTTTTATTCTGTTGTATTCTCTTTTATTCTGTTGTATTCTGTTGTATTATCTTTTATTCTGTTGTATTCTCTTTTATTCTGTTGTATTCTGTTGTATTCTCTTTTATTCTGTTGTATTCTGTTGTATTATCTTTTATTCTGTTGTATTCTCTTTTATTCTGTTGTATTCTCTTTTATTCTGTTGTATTCTGTTGTATTCTGTTGTATTCTCTTTTATTCTGTTGTATTCTGTTGTATTATCTTTTATTCTGTTGTATTCTGTTGTATTCTCTTTTATTCTGTTGTATTCTGTTGTATTATCTTTTATTCTGTTGTATTCTGTTGTATTCTGTTGTATTCTCTTTTATTCTGTTGTATTCTGTTGTATTATCTTTTATTCTGTTGTATTCTCTTTTATTCTGTTGTATTCTCTTTTATTCTGTTGTATTCTGTTGTATTCTGTTGTATTCTCTTTTATTCTGTTGTATTCTGTTGTATTCTGTTGTATTCTCTTTTATTCTGTTGTATTCTCTTTTATTCTGTTGTATTCTGTTGTATTCTCTTTTATTCTGTTGTATTCTGTTGTATTCTCTTTTATTCTGTTGTATTCTGTTGTATTCTCTTTTATTCTGTTGTATTCTGTTGTATTCTGTTGTATTCTCTTTTATTCTGTTGTATTCTGTTGTATTCTCTTTTATTCTGTTGTATTCTGTTGTATTATCTTTTATTCTGTTGTATTCTGTTGTATTCTCTTTTATTCTGTTGTATTCTGTTGTATTCTCTTTTATTCTGTTGTATTCTGTTGTATTCTTTTATTCTGTTGTATTCTCTTTTGTATTCTGTTGTATTCTCTTTTATTCTGTTGTATTCTGTTGTATTCTCTTTCATTCTGTTGTATTCTGTTGTATTCTCTTTTATTCTGTTGTATTCTGTTGTATTCTCTTTTATTCTGTTGTATTCTCTTTTATTCTGTTGTATTCTGTTGTATTCTCTTTTATTCTGTTGTATTCTGTTGTATTCTGTTGTATTCTCTTTTATTCTGTTGTATTCTGTTGTATTATCTTTTATTCTGTTGTATTCTGTTGTATTCTCTTTTATTCTGTTGTATTCTGTTGTATTATCTTTTATTCTGTTGTATTCTCTTTTTATTCTGTTGTATTCTCTTTGTATTCTGTTGTATTCTCTTTTATTCTGTTGTATTCTCTCTTTTATTCTGTTGTATTCTGTTGTATTATCTTTTATTCTGTTGTATTCTCTTATATTTTGTTGTATTATCTTTTATTCTGTTGTATTCTGTTGTATTCTCTTTTATTCTGTTGTATTCTCTTTTATTCTGTTGTATTCTGTTGTATTATCTTTTATTCTGTTGTATTCTCTTTTATTCTGTTGTATTCTGTTGTATTCTGTTGTATTCTCTTTTATTCTGTTGTATTCTGTTGTATTCTCTTTTATTCTGTTGTATTCTGTTGTATTATCTTTTATTCTGTTGTATTCTCTTTTATTCTGTTGTATTCTCTTTTATTCTGTTGTATTCTGTTGTATTCTCTTTTATTCTGTTGTATTCTGTTGTATTATCTTTTATTCTGTTGTATTCTCTTTTATTCTGTTGTATTATCTTTTATTCTGTTGTATTCTGTTGTATTCTCTTTTATTCTGTTGTATTCTCTTTTATTCTGTTGTATTCTGTTGTATTCTGTTGTATTCTCTTTTATTCTGTTGTATTCTGTTGTATTATCTTTTATTCTGTTGTATTCTCTTTTATTCTGTTGTATTCTGTTGTATTCTCTTTTATTCTGTTGTATTCTGTTGTATTATCTTTTATTCTTTTGTATTCTGTTGTATTCTGTTGTATTCTCTTTTATTCTGTTGTATTCTCTTTTATTCTGTTGTATTCTGTTGTATTCTCTTTTATTCTGTTGTATTCTCTTTTATTCTGTTGTATTCTGTTGTATTCTCTTTTATTCTGTTGTATTCTGTTGTATTCTCTTTTATTCTGTTGTATTCTGTTGTATTCTCTTTTATTCTGTTGTATTCTCTTATTCTGTTGTATTCTCTTTTATTCTGTTGTATTCTGTTGTATTCTCTTTTATTCTGTTGTATTCTCTTTTATTCTGTTGTATTCTGTTGTATTATCTTTTATTCTGTTCTTTCTGTTGTATTCTGTTGTATTATCTTTTATTCTGTTGTATTCAGTTGTATTCTTTTTTATCCTGTTGTATTCTGTTGTATTCTGTTGTATTATCTTTTATTCTGTTGTTATTCTGTTGTATTCTGTTGTATTCTCTTTTATTCTGTTGTATTCTGTTGTATTCTCTTTTATTCTGTTGTATTCTCTTTTATTCTGTTGTATTCTGTTGTATTCTCTTATTCTGTTGTATTCTGTTGTATTCTCTTTTATTCTGTTGTATTCTGTTGTATTCTTTTATTCTGTTGTATTCTGTTGTATTCTCTTTTATTCTGTTGTATTCTCTTTTATTCTGTTGTATTCTGTTGTATTATCTTTTATTCTGTTGTATTCTGTTTTATTCTTTTATTCTGTTGTATTCTGTTGTATTCTCTTTTATTCTGTTGTATTCTGTTGTATTCTCTTTTATTCTGTTGTATTCTGTTGTATTCTTTTTATTCTGTTGTATTCTTTTATTCTGTTGTATTCTCTTTTTATTCTGTTGTATTCTCTTTTATTCTTTTGTATTCTGTTGTATTCTCTTTTATTCTGTTGTATTCACTTTTATACTGTTGTCTTCTGTTGTATTATCTTTTATTCTGTTGTATTCTCTTTTATTCTGTTGTATTCTGTTGTATTCTCTTTTATTCTGTTGTATTCTGTTGTATTCTGTTTTATTCTGTTGTATTCTGTTGTATTCTCTTTTATTCTGTTGTATTCTGTTGTATTCTCTTTTATTCTGTTGTATTCTCTTTTATTCTGTTGTATTCTGTTGTATTCTCTTTTATTCTGTTGTATTCTCTTTTATTCTGTTGTATTCTGTTGTATTATCTTTTATTCTGTTGTATTCTGTTGTATTCTCTTTTATTCTGTTGTATTCTGTTGTATTATCTTTTATTCTGTTGTATTCTGTTGTATTCTCTTTTATTCTGTTGTATTCTCTTTTATTCTGTTGTATTCTGTTGTATTCTCTTTTATTCTGTTGTATTCTGTTGTATTATCTTTTATTCTGTTGTATTCTGTTGTATTCTCTTTTATTCTGTTGTATTCTGTTGTATTATCTTTTATTCTGTTGTATTCTGTTGTATTCTCTTTTATTCTGTTGTATTCTGTTGTATTCTCTTTTATTCTGTTGTATTCTGTTGTATTCTCTTTTATTCTGTTGTATTCTGTTGTATTCTCTTTTATTCTGTTGTATTCTGTTGTATTCTGTTGTATTCTCTTTTATTCTGTTGTATTCTCTTGTATTCTGTTGTATTCTGTTGTATTCTCTTTTATTCTGTTGTATTATCTTTTATTCTGTTGTATTCTGTTGTATTCTCTTTTATTCTGTTGTATTCTCTTTTATTCTGTTGTATTCTGTTGTATTATCTTTTATTCTGTTGTATTCTGTTGTATTCTGTTGTGTTCTCTTTTATTCTGTTGTATTCTGTTGTATTATCTTTTATTCTGTTGTATTCTGTTGTATTATCTTTTATTCTATATTCTCTTTTATTCTGTTGTATTCTCTTTTATTCTGTTGTATTCTGTTGTATTATCTTTTATTCTGTTGTATTCTCTTTTATTCTGTTGTATTCTGTTGTATTATCTTTTATTCTGTTGTATTCTCTTTTATTCTGTTGTATTCTGTTGTATTCTCTTTTATTCTGTTGTATTCTGTTGTATTCTCTTTTATTCTGTTGTATTCTGTTGTATTCTCTTTTATTCTGTTGTATTCTGTTGTATTATCTTTTATTCTGTTGTATTCTCTTTTATTCTGTTGTATTCTGTTGTATTATCTTTTATTCTGTTGTATTCTGTTGTATTCTCTTTTATTCTGTTGTATTCTGTTGTATTATCTTTTATTCTGTTGTATTCTGTTGTATTCTCTTTTATTCTGTTGTATTCTGTTGTATTATCTTTTATTCTATATTCTCTTTTATTCTGTTGTATTCTCTTTTATTCTGTTGTATTCTGTTGTATTATCTTTTATTCTGTTGTATTCTGTTGTATTCTCTTTTATTCTGTTGTATTATCTTTTATTCTGTAGTATTCTGCTGTATTCTCTTTTATTCTGTTTTATTCTGTTGTATTCTGTTGTATTCTCTTTTATTCTGTTGTATTCTGTTGTATTCTCTTTTATTCTGTTGTATTCTCTTTTATTCTGTTGTATTCTTTTGTATTATCTTTTATTCTGTTGTATTCTCTTTTATTCTGTTGTATTCTGTTGTATTCTCTTTTATTCTGTTGTATTCTGTTGTATTCTCTTTTATTCTGTTGTATTTTGTTGTATTATCTTTTATTCTGTTGTATTCTCTTTTATTCTGTTGTATTCTCTTTTATTCTGTTGTATTCTGTTGTATTCTCTTTTATTCTGTTGTATTCCCCTTTATTCTGTTGTATTCTATTGTATTATCTTTTATTCTGTTGTATTCTCTTTTATTCTGTTGTATTCTGTTGTATTCTCTTTTATTCTGTTGTATTCTGTTGTATTATCTTTTATTCTTTTGTATTCTGTTGTATTCTCTTTTATTCTGTTGTATTCTGTTGTATTCTCTTTTATTCTTTTGTATTCTGTTGCATTATCTTTTATTCTGTTGTATTCTGTTGTATTCTCTTTTATTCTGTTGTATTCTCTTTTATTCTGTTGTATTCTGTTGTATTATCTTTTATTCTGTTGTATTCTGTTGTATTCTCTTTTATTCTGTTGTATTCTGTTGTATTCTCTTTTATTCTGTTGTATTCTGTTGTATTCTCATTTATTCTGTTGTATTCTCTTTTATTCTGTTGTATTCTGTTGTATTATCTTTTATTCTGTTGTATTCTGTTGTATTCTCTTTTATTCTGTTGTATTCTGTTGTATTCTCTTTTATTCTGTTGTATTCTGTTGTATTATCTTTTATTCTGTTGTATTCTGTTGTATTATCTTTTATTCTGTTGTATTTTCTTTTATTCTGTTGTATTCTCTTTTATTCTGTTGTATTCTCTTTTATTCTGTTGTATTCTGTTGTATTATCTTTTATTCTGTTGTATTCTCTTTTATTCTGTTGTATTCTGTTGTATTCTGTTGTATTCTCTTTTATTCTGTTGTATTCTCTTTTATTCTGTTGTATTCTGTTGTATTCTCTTTTATTCTGTTGTATTCTGTTGTATTATGTTGTATTCTCTTTTATTCTGTTGTATTCTGTTGTATTCTCTTTTATTCTGTTGTATTCTGTTGTATTCTCTTTTATTCTGTTGTATTATCTTTTATTCTGTTGTATTCTGTTGTATTCTCTTTTATTCTGTTGTATTCTCTTTTATTCTGTTGTATTCTGTTGTATTATCTTTTAGTCTGTTGTATTCTGTTGTATTCTCTTTTATTCTGTTGTATTCTGTTGTATTATCTTTTATTCTGTTGTATTCTGTTGTATTCTCTTTTATTCTGTTGTATTCTCTTTTATTCTGTTGTATTCTGTTGTATTCTCTTTTATTCTGTTGTATTCTGTTGGTATTCTCTTTTATTCTGTTGTATTCTCTTATATTCTGTTGTATTCTGTTGTATTATCTTTTATTCTGTTGTATTCTCTTTTATTCTGTTGTATTCTGTTGTATTCTCTTTTATTCTGTTGTATTCTGTTGTATTCTCTTTTATTCTGTTGTATTCTGTTGTATTCTCTTTTATTCTGTTGTATTCTGTTGTATTATCTTTTATTCTGTTGTATTCTCTTTTATTCTGTTGTATTCTGTTGTATTCTCTTTTATTCTGTTGTATTCTGTTGTATTATCTTTTATTCTGTTGTATTCTCTTTTATTCTGTTGTATTATCTTTTATTCTGTTGTATTCTGTTGTATTCTGTTGTATTCTCTTTTATTCTGTTGTATTCTGTTGTATTATCTTTTATTCTGTTGTATTCTGTTGTATTATCTTTTATTCTGTTGTATTCTCTTATATTCTGTTGTATTCTCTTTTATTCTGTTGTATTCTGTTGTATTCTCTTTTATTCTGTTGTATTCTGTTGTATTATCTTTTATTCTGTTGTATTCTGTTGTATTCTCTTTTATTCTGTTGTATTCTGTTGTATTATCTTTTATTCTGTTGTATTCTGTTGTATTCTCTTTTATTCTGTTGTATTCTGTTGTATTCTCTTTTATTCTGTTGTATTCTGTTGTATTATCTTTTATTCTGTTGTATTCTCTTTTATTCTGTTGTATTCTGTTGTATTCTCTTTTATTCTGTTGTATTCTGTTGTATTCTCTTTTATTCTGTTGTATTCTGTTGTATTATCTTTTATTCTGTTGTATTCTCTTTTATTCTGTTGTATTCTGTTGTATTATCTTTTATTCTGTTGTATTCTGTTGTATTCTCTTTTATTCTGTTGTATTCTGTTGTATTATCTTTTATTCTGTTGTATTCTGTTGTATTCTCTTTTATTCTGTTGTATTCTGTTGTATTCTCTTTTATTCTGTTGTATTCTGTTGTATTCTCTTTTATTCTGTTGTATTCTGTTGTATTCTCTTTTATTCTGTTGTATTCTGTTGTATTCTCTTTTATTCTGTTGTATTCTGTTGTATTATCTTTTATTCTGTTGTATTCTGTTGTATTCTCTTTTATTCTGTTGTATTCTGTTGTATTATCTTTTATTCTGTTGTATTCTGTTGTAATCTGTTGTATTCTCTTTTATTCTGTTGTATTCTGTTGTATTATCTTTTATTCTGTTGTATTCTCTTTTATTCTGTTGTATTCTGTTGTATTCTCTTTTATTCTGTTGTATTCTGTTGTATTCTCTTTTATTCTGTTGTATTCTCTTTTATTCTGTTGTATTCTGTTGTATTCTCTTTTATTCTGTTGTATTCTGTTGTATTCTCTTTTATATATGTTGTATTCTGTTGTATTCTGTTGTATTCTCTTTTATTCTGTTGTATTCTATTGTATTATCTTTTATTCTGTTGTATTCTGTTGTATTCTCTTTTATTCTGTTGTATTCTGTTGTTTTCTCTTTTATTCTGTTGTATTCTGTTGTATTCTCTTTTATTCTGTTGTATTCTGATGTATTCTGTTGTATTATCTTTTATTCTGTTGTATTCTGTTGTATTCTCTTTTATTCTGTTGTGTTCTGTTGTATTATCTTTTATTCTTTTGTATTCTCTTTTATTCTGTTGTATTCTGTTGTATTATCTTTTATTCTGTTGTATTCTCTTTTATTCTGTTGTATTCTGTTGTATTCCCTTTATTCTGTTGTATTCTGTTGTATTCTCTTTTATTCTGTTGTATTCTCTTTTATTTTGTTGTATTCTGTTGTATTCTGTTGTATTCTCTTTTATTCTGTTGTATTCTCTTTTATTCTGTTGTATTCTGTTGTATTCTCTTTTATTCTGTTGTATTCTGTTGTATTATCTTTTATTCTGTTGTATTCTGTTGTATTCTCTTTTATTCTGTTGTATTCTGTTGTATTCTCTTTTATTCTGTTGTATTCTGTTGTATTATCTTTTATTCTGTTGTATTCTGTTGTATTCTGTTGTATTCTCTTTTATTCTGTTGTATTCTCTTTTATTCTGTTGTATTCTGTTGTATTCTCTTTTATTCTGTTGTATTCTGTTGTATTCTCTTTTATTCTGTTGTATTCTGTTGTATTAACTGTTGTATTCTCTTTTATTCTGTTGTATTCTGTTGTATTCTCTTCTATTCTGTTGTATTCTGTTGTATTCTCTTTTATTCTGTTGTATTCTGTTGTATTTTGTTGTATTCTCTTTTATTCTGTTGTATTCTGTTGTATTATCTTTTATTCTGTTGTATTCTCTTTTATTCTGTTGTATTCTGTTGTATTCTCTTTTATTCTGTTGTATTCTGTTGTATTATCTTTTATTCTGTTGTATTCTCTTTTATTCTGTTGTATTCTGTTGTATTCTCTTTTATTCTGTTGTATTCTGTTGTATTCTCTTTTATTCTGTTGTATTCTCTTTTATTCTGTTGTATTCTGTTGTATTCTCTTTTATTCTGTTGTATTCTCTTTTATTCTGTTGTATTCTGTTGTATTCTCTTTTATTCTCTTGTATTCTGTTGTATTCTCTTTTATTCTGTTGTATTCTGTTGTATTCTCTTTTATTCTGTTGTATTCTGTTGTATTCTCTTTTATTCTGTTGTTTTCTGTTGTATTCTCTCTTATTCTGTTGTATTCTGTTGTATTCTCTTTTATTCTGTTGTATTCTGTTGTATTCTCTTTTATTCTGTTGTATTCTCTTTTATTCTGTTGTATTCTGTTGTATTATCTTTTATTCTGTTGTATTCTCTTTTATTCTGTTGTATTCTGTTGTATAACTGATTTTTATGTTTTGGGGGGAATTTCACGCAAGTTTTCCAGGCCGATATTACCCTTAATATTGAGTGTAGCGTTATGCAGAGGCCAGAAATGAACTCCCCGTCTCGTTTTACCCAAGAAGAGTCACCGTTTTCATGAAAATAACCTCAAATAACATAAATATAGCTGATTTTCATGTTTTTGGAGGAATTTCACGCGAGCTTTCCGGGCCAATATCTTCCTTAATATTGAGTGTAGCGTTATGCCGAGGCCAGAATTGGATTCCTCATCTCGTTTGAGTAAAACAAAATACACCGTTTGCATTAAAATAACATAAATATAGGATATTTTCATTTTTTGGAGTGAATTTCTCGAGCTTTCCGGCCGATATCTTCCTTAATATTGAGTGTAGCGTTATGACGAGGCCAGAAATGGATTCCTCGTCTTATTTTACCCAAGAAGAGTCGCCGTTTGCATGAAAATAGCTTCAAATAACATAAATATAATTGATTTTCATGTTTTTTTGATAATTTCACGCTAGTTTTCCGTGCCGATATCTCCCTTAATATTTAGTGTATCGTTATGCCGAGGCCAGAAATGGATTCCTCGTCTCGTTTCCTTCTCGTTTAGTCGCCTTTTGCAGGACATGGCCGCTTTTTATTTTATTTTTTTTATTTTTCTAGGGACCCAAAGTATAACACTTTCACCTCAAGTACGAGAGTCCAGTGCGGGACACCTGGCGATTTCTGAGCCCCACACTGCTTTTATCACCCAAATAACCGCCTTCACATATGATTATTGTTTAAAGGGTTAATTATTTGGGCTTCTTGGCATCAGGTATGGGTCAGAAGCCGGTAAATGCGCGGCTTTGAGTACGATAATCTAGCATCGGTGCGCGGTAAAAAATCATAACACAGCTGATCGTCCACGCAGTTCCTCCTTCACGACGTGTTTTGAGAGGTGCTTGCAGTGTTTTTGGCGGTAAGACAGTGTATTTTTACGTTCATGGTACAGAGGAAGGGTCAAACTACCACCAGGGTCATTGAATACCCCTGAAAATGCTTACAACGCCTACGGAAGCCTTGTCAAATACGTGTTTATAGGTGACGAGTTTTGACCCCGCGCCGTATCAGCTGTTCTTAAGAGGTCATAAAGGAGATGAATCGTGTTCCCGTGAGTGACTTTTAACGTTCATGGTACAGAGGAAGGGTCAAGCTACCACCAGGGTCATTATCTACCTCTGGAAATGCCCCCACAACGCCTACGAAAGCCTTGTCAAATATGTGACTCATTGACCTCAAGCATCAACCGCCCCCAAAATCATGTTACCGTTGATGAGGTTTCAGGCCCTGCTGCTGCTCTGCTTCTAAAAGGTGAAAAAAAAAGAGATTAATCGCTTTCCCGTGAGTTTTCTCCCCTTCATAGTACAGAGTTACGTCATGTGACGGACGAGTGTGTGACGTGGCAGCAGCAGTGTTTAAATGTGTTACGTGATCCCAGAGAGTGTTACACGTTGTGACATTAGTAGTATTCTGTTACCTGGATACATGATAGGGCTGTTACTGGCTGTGTTACGTCACTGTGTTAAGGTGACGGGCTGTGACGTGGGCTCTCAGGTGTTATGCAGTGTTAACAGTGCCACCGACAGTTCCAAGTTCAGCAGGTGTTACGTGATGCAAGACAGATTAGTTACCCAGTGTTACAGTGTCTTGTTAACCACCTACCTGGTGTGACCCCTCCTGTGATGTGGGCTCAGCCAGGGTGTTTAATATGCAGTGCCACAGACAGTGTTATGTTACCAGGCAGTGTTCACAGTGGCATAGATTCGTGGTGCCAGAATCAGTGTGATGCCAGCCATTCGTGCCGTGACGGCAAATGTATAGAATAACACCCATGTGACCCTAGGACCCTGTACAGAGGCTTCTGGGAATATTCGCACTGCTGTGATGTAGTACTCTATTTAATTAAAGTAAATCTCACGTCAAGGCTGACCTGACCAGGGCTACAGCAGGTCACACAGGGCTGTCACCTACCAAAACAACCTCGCTTATCATCACCCAAACCTCTTTAGTGGGTGTGCGATTAGGGCGGGTAGTGCTGGTAATTACAACATGTCTAGCACATCCAGCCTGGTTTTGCCAAGCCAGCAGACGTGTTTAGGTTACAAGGGGGGTACTTTTCCACGCAGGCTCTTCCCTTTCTTCACCCTGGAGCTCAGTCTCTCTCTCTCTCATGTACCTTTAAGGAAGAAAGGGCCATGGAAATTTTACAGTAAAGAGAGAAATAAGAGGAAATTACTACCCTTAACTTACACTACTGGTAACCTAAGCTGTGGGGGAAAATGACTTCATTACATAAGAACATAGAAATACTTATTCCTGCTTTGGTCAGTATATGATGCTCTTTATTATGGGGATGCTGCTATTTTACAGAAACCGTGCGCTGAATGGATGACTTTTTAATGCTGGAGGTCACGACCTGCCCCGGCATCAGTTGGTAAATAATGCGTAGTACTGTTAATGGTTATCCAGCACACAGCTAGGTGGGCAATATTGTTATCATATATATTACCCATGAGCTGGTTCTGTTTAAAGCAAGAATTATTACCTCATAAAACCTAACGTGTGCCGCTGATGCAATACATTGTCTGAGGTGTGATCGGATCGCTAGGAAGTTTAGTGTTATTTAATTCTAACCTAACCTAATGAACAAGACCTAACATGACACCTGACTGACCTGTGTCTCTGCCAGAATACAATGGCTGTTATAAAACTTTTCACATTTTTTTCAGAAGTTTTCAATATTCTGTAAGCTGTTAGTTAGTATTAAGATACTAACATAATGTATTAAACCTCCTGTGAAACGTCGCTAATATGTATATTGTATACCACCGTCAGTGTAAGTTTCAGGAGGGATTTTAAGTGTCTTCCACCAAATTGTCTGAGGTGGTGGGCACTTTTTTCCTTATATATATGATGAGTGTATTTACTCATGAGAATATTGTTTACATGAGTTAGTTTACTTTTTACAACTCTTAAGCTGAATTACAATTATTAGATTTAAAACCTCAATTCCACCAACAGTTATAAATACTGTTAATCTTATAGCTCAGTTCAAATTACAGCTACTCTTCCTCGCACTCGGTCTCCTCGCTTTGCGCAGTGCCAGCCGCACGAGCAGCCTCCCGCCCCGGGCCTCCACCACCTGTGGCTTCGCGACGGGCGGCCTCGTGAGCACAGCACATGGCCCTCAGGGCGTCGACACTGCCGATTGAGTCACACGCCTGGTACACTTGTTGCCTCAGTGTCACATCACGGAGGACTCCCATTATCTTCTTAAGCGACAAGTACTCCAACAAATCTGTGCTACGCTGTGGGCACTTAAAGGCACAGTCTGTCGCTTTCTGTGTGCACTTGGTTATGTACTCACTGACACACTCCTGCTCCTGCCTCACCCGAAGAACTCTGCCCACTGCACTGCCTGAGTAGATGGCCGAAGGACGAGCTTTGCGATGGCGTCCAAGGCCGTGGGTGGAGTCAGGTGCTCCACTGGTCCATAGTGAAGCGTGCGTCCAGGGCCCACTGCAGGGCAGGGACGCATTGAGCCTGACGTGTTGCACTGCCTCCTGTGGCGGCCACCTGCACAGAAGCAGCCAGCACTCCATGGACCTCCTCCGTGACTTAAAGGCGGCTGGCGACATCTCCAGCTCGAACTTCTCTGGAGCGGAGGCTGGTGACGGCCGGGGAGGAGTGGTCAGTTAGTAGGTCCAGACTTCCGTTCACTGTGCCATGTAAGATGTCTGGCTAAGGAAATGCAGGGCGTGTGTGCTCGTTTACTGAGTGAGTCAGTAACTGACAAAGGTTCTCCTCGCCGGTGCGGGCAGGCAGAAAACATCTCGTACGTCCAACAGGAACCCCCTTATATGGGCGGTTGCCTACGTCACTATACGTCATTACTACGTCATAACCATTGACTTTACACATAAGGCACTGAGGGTGCACTCTATGATATGGTTACATCCTCATAAGTACATAAGAGTGAATATTCATGAGTATTCTACATGGCTTGGGTTTACATGATTCTCGTCCTTAGCGCCGGTGTTGGGCACGATGAGCCTCTTGGCTGTCTTGACGGCGACCTCGGCCCTTCCGTTGGATTGTGGGTATTGGGCAGAGGACATGCGCACCAACACGCCCCACTTTTTCAGGAACTCCATCATCTCGTCGCTGGCCAGGTTCATGCCGCCATCCGTGGATACTTGCTACGGGGCCCCAGCAGCGGGCGAAGTATCGCCGCAGTTGCGTCTTGATTCTCTGGGACGTGGCGCCGTGTGGGAAGTGAGCTATTTCCAGCCAGCCGGCAAGCCTGTCGGCGTAGGCCATGTACGTGTGTCCTTCGTGCTGGAACATGTCGGCCACCGTCTGCTGGAACGGGTACTCAGGGGGCGGCGGCATCGCCAGCGTTTCAGCGGGCTGCGATGGGGCGCGTGTTTCGCATTCTGTGCACGTGAGCGGTGGTGCCGCAGGTCCCCTCAATCCCCGGCCAGTACACACTGCCTCGCCTCCGCAGCATGGAATCGAGGCCCTGGTGGCTGGCGTGTAGGTTTGCTGCTACCTGCTGTCGGAGAGCTTCGGGATGACGAGGCGCACGTACCCTGGTCAAACATGTATGTCACTACGTCATGCATCACTGCCAGCCTGTCCTCGCCCCATAGAAGGGACGCAGGATGCCACTTTGTGCTTTATGCTGGTGCCAGTCACCCGCCATGACCTTGGCGACTAACATCTGGTACGTCGGGTCGTCGGCGGCCTTCCGCTTGACCTCCTCTTCGTCCACCACGCGTCCCTCCCGATCGGTGCAGGCTATGACTGCGGCGGCGACTGCCCCGATGATATCCTCGTCCGAGTCGAGGTCCGCTGTTGTCGGGGGTGCCCTGAGAGCTGGGTAGCGGGACAGAAAGTCGGCGGCGGTGTTGCTCTTCCCAGGGAGGTATTTGATTTGGAACCGGAAGTGTAGTGTTCGGTCCTTGAGCCTGAAGAGCCTGGGGTTGGCGACACTCGTCAGAGCTATGTCCCCTAGGAGTTTCACGAGAAGGCGGTGGTCGGTCACGACGGTGAGGTTTGGGCATCCCAGCAGGAATAACCTCGCCTTTTGAGGCACCACGCCACAGCCAGAGCCTCCCCCTCCACCCCTGCGTATCCGGCCTCGGCGGTGGTGAGGTGCCGGCTGCTGCACAGGGCCAGGCGCCATCCGCCCTTGCAGCAGTATGGGGCGGAGGCCGATGTGTAACTGCAGTAGTGTTGGATGACGAATCCGATGCCCTCTCGGCACGAGTCGGTGATGGCAGCGGTGGGCGGGTTTTATCGTAATACGTCAGACCGTCCTTGCCAGCTGGCATATAGTGTCCTGGCTTGGCGGAATTTCTACTGAAGCTGGTCGTCCCAGTACACGTGTCTTCCGGTTGGTTTCTTCAGTAACTCCCGGAAGGCGTTCATGATCGGCGCGGTGGCGAGGAAGGGGGCGAGCTGGTTTACGAAGCCATACCACGATCTGATGTCCGTGATGGATGGCTTGCCCGGCATGTGGAAGCCCCTGACGTGGAAGGCTGACGTGGGCGTACGGGCGTGATCTTAAGTGTCTTCCTTTGTGAGAAAATAAGGATATATATTTTTCATGGCGGGCTTGGGGCAGATACTTAGCCCGTAACATAGTTTTCGTTTTCACGGCTAAAATAGATCTTTCCTGCACTAGTCTCATGTACCCACGTGTGCACGGGCGTGGAAGGCTAATGGGAGTAGGTGGAATTCGTAATAGGTCATGTTCGATGTCGAAGAATGGGTAAATGGGGTCAGTAAATTGCGTGGTGATAATTAAAGGGGCGGGGTTAATGGTAATTGGGGGCTAATGAGTAGGTGAAACTCGAAAATAGGTCATGTGAGGTGTCAAATACTGGGTAAATGGGGTCAGTAAATTGCGTGGTGATAATCAGAGGGCGGGGTGAATGGTAATGGGGGTGCCATTGGTGTAGATGGAATTCGTAATTTGGTCATGTTCGGTGTCGAATAATGGGTAAATGGGGTCAGTAAATTGCGTGGTGATAATTAAAGGTGGGGCTAATGTTAATGGAGGGGCTAATGGAGTACGTGAAACTCGAAAATGGGTCATGTGAGGTGTCAAATACTGGTTAATGGGGTCAGTAAATTGCATGGTGATAATCAGAGGGCAGGGTTGATAGTAATGGAGGGGCTAATGGGAGTAGGTGGAATTCGCAATTTGGTCATGTTCGGTGTCGAATAATGGGGAGATGGGGACAGTAAATTACGTGCTGATAATTATAAGGGGCGGGGGTTAATGGTAATGGGGGGGCTAATGGGAGTATGTGGAATTCATAATTAGGTCATGTTCGGTGTCGAGTAATGGGTAAATGGGGTCAGTAAATTGCGTGGTGATAATTAAAGGGTGCGGGGATTTATGGTAATGGAGGGGGGCCCAATGGGTGCAAGTGAAACTCGAAAATAGGTCATGTTCGGTGTCGAATGATGGGTAAATGGGTCAGTAAATTGCGTGGTGATAATTAAAAAGGCGGGGTTAATGGTAATGGGGGGCCATTGGGAGTAGGTGGAATTCGTAATTAGGTCATGTTCGGTGGCGAATAAGGGGTAAATAGGGTCAGTAAATTGCGTGCTGATAATTAAAAGGGGCGGGGGTTAACGGTAATGGGGGGGGGCTAATGGGAGTAGGTGTAATTCGTAATTACCACGGCCTGATCATGTGCTAGACTCATGATATGTATTCACCAAGGCCTGATCATGTACTAGACTCGTGATATGGATTCACCATGGCCCGATCATGTGCTAGACTCGTGGTATGAGTTCACCATGGCCTGATCATGTGCTGGACTCGTGATGTGTTCACCACGGCCTGATCATGTGCTAGACTCGTGATATGGATTCACCATGACCCGATCATGTGCTGGACTCGTGGTATAAGTTCACCACGGCCTGATCATGTGCTGGACTCTTTTATTCTGTTGTATTCTGTTGTATTCTCTTTTATTCTGTTGTATTCTGTTGTATTCTCTTTTATTCTGTTGTATTCTGTTGTATTCTGTTGTATTCTCTTTTATTCTGTTGTATTCTGTTGTATTCTCTTTTATTCTGTTGTATTCTGTTGTATTCTCTTTTATTCTGTTGTATTCTCTTTTATTCTGTTGTATTCTGTTCTATTATCTTTTATTCTGTTGTATTCTGTTGTATTCTTGTATTATGTTGTAGTCTGTTGTATTATCTTTTATTCTGTTGTATTCTCTTTTATTCTGTTGTATTCTGTTGTATTATCTTGTATTCTGTTGTATTCTGATGTATTTTCTTCTATTCTGTTGTATTCTCTTTTATTCTGTTGTATTCTGTTGTATTCTCTTTTATTCTGTTGTATTCTGTTGTATTCTCTTTTATTCTGTTGTATTCTGTTGTATTATCTTTTATTCTGTTGTATTCTGTTGTATTCTCTTTTATTCTGTTGTATTCTGTTGCATTCTCTTTTATTCTGTTGTATTCTGTTGTATTCTCTTTTATTCTGTTGTATTCTGTTGTATTCTCTTTTATTCTGTTGTATTCTCTTTTATTCTGTTGTATTCTGATGTATTCTTTACTATTCTCTTAAATTCAGTTTTATTCTGTTGTATTCTCTTTTATTCTGTTGTATTCTGTTGTATTCTCTTTTATTCTCTTTTATTCTGTTGTATTCTGTTGTATTCTCTTTTATTCTGTTGTATTCTGTTGTATTCTCTTTTATTCTGTTGTATTCTGTTGTATTCTGTTGTATTCTGTTGTATTCTGTTGTATTCTGTTGTATTCTGTTGTATTCTCTTTTATTCTGTTGTATTCTCTTTTATTCTGTTTTATTCTGTTGTATTCTGTTGTATTCTCTTTTATTCTGTTGTATTCTGTTGTATTCTCTTTTATTCTGTTGTATTCTGTTGTATTCTCTTTTATTCTGTTGTATTCTGTTGTATTTTTTTATTTTGTTGTATTCTGTTGTATTCTCTTTTATTCTGTTGTATTCTGTTGTATTCTCTTTATTCTGTTGTATTCTGTTGTATTCTCTTTTATTCTGTTGTATTCTGTTGTATTCTCTTTTATTCTGTTGTATTCTGTTGTATTCTCTTTTATTCTGTTGTATTCTGTTGTATTCTCTTTTATTCTGTTGTATTCTGTTGTATTCTCTTTTATTCTGTTGTATTCTGTTGTATTCTGTTGTATTCTGTTGTATTCTCTTTTATTCTGTTGTATTCTCTTTTATTCTGTTGTATTCTCTTTTATTCTGTTGTATTCTGTTGTATTATCTTTTATTCTGTTGTATTCTCTTTTATTCTGTTGTATTATCTTTTATTCTGTTGTATTCTGTTTTATTCTGTTGTATTCTCTTTATTCTGTTTATTCTGTTGTATTCTGTTGTATTCTTTTATTCTGTTGTATTCTGTATTCTCTTTTATTCTGTTGTATTATGTTGTTTTCTCTTGTATTCTGTTGTATTCTGTTGTATTCTCTTTTATTCTGTTGTATTCTGTTGTATTCTCTTTTATTCTGTTGTATTCTGTTGTATTCTGTTGTATTATCTTTTATTCTGTTGTATTCTGTTGTATTCTGTTGTATTCTCTTTTATTCTGTTGTATTCTGTTGTATTCTCTTTTATTCTGTTGTATTCTGTTGTATTCTCTTTTATTCTGTTGTATTCTGTTGTATTATCTTTTATTCTGTTGTATTCTGTTGTATTCTGTTGTATTATCTTTTATTCTGTTGTATTCTGTTGTATTCTGTTGTATTCTCTTTTATTCTGTTGTATTATCTTTTATTCTGTTGTATTCTCTTTTATTCTGTTGTATTCTGTTGTATTATCTTTTATTCTGTTGTATTCTGTTGTATTCTGTTGTATTCTGTTGTATTCTGTTGTATTCTCTTTTATTCTGTTGTATTCTGTTGTATTCTCTTTTATTCTGTTGTATTCTGTTTTATTTACTTTTATTCTGTTGTATTCTGTTGTATTCTCTTTTATTCTGTTGTATTCTGTTGTATTCTGTTGTATTATCTTTTATTCTGTTGTATTCTGTTGTATTCTCTTTTATTCTGTTGTATTCTGTTGTATTCTCTTTTATTCTGTTGTATTCTCTTTTATTCTGTTGTATTCTGTTGTATTATCTTTTATTCTGTTGTATTCTGTTGTATTCTCTTTTATTCTGTTGTATTCTGTTGTATTCTCTTTTATTCTGTTGTATTCTCTTTTATTCTGTTGTATTCTGTTGTATTCTCTTTTATTCTGTTGTATTCTGTTGTATTCTCTTTTATTCTGTTGTATTCTGTTGTATTCTCTTTTATTCTGTTGTATTCTGTTGTATTATCTTTTATTCTGTTGTATTCTCTTTTATTCTGTTGTATTCTGTTGTATTCTCTTTTATTCTGTTGTATTCTCTTTTATTCTGTTGTATTCTGTTGTATTATCTTTTATTCTGTTGTATTCTGTTGTATTCTGTTGTATTATCTTTTATTCTGTTGTATTCTCTTTTATTCTGTTGTATTATCTTTTATTCTGTTGTATTCTGTTGTATTCTCTTTTATTCTGTTGTATTCTCTTTTATTCTGTTGTATTCTGTTGTATTCTCTTTTATTCTGTTGTATTCTGTTGTATTCTGTTGTATTATCTTTTATTCTGTTGTATTCTGTTGTATTCTCTTTTATTCTGTTGTATTCTGTTGTATTCTCTTTTATTCTGTTGTATTCTCTTTTATTCTGTTGTATTCTGTTGTATTCTGTTGTATTCTGTTGTATTCTCTTTTATTCTGTTGTATTCTGTTGTATTCTCTTTTATTCTGTTGTATTCTGTTGTATTATCTTTTATTCTGTTGTATTCTCTTTTATTCTGTTGTATTCTGTTGTATTCTCTTTTATTCTGTTGTATTCTCTTTTATTCTGTTGTATTATCTTTTATTCTGTTGTATTCTGTTGTATTATCTTTTATTCTGTTGTATTCTGTTGTATTATCTTTTATTCTGTTGTATTATCTTTTATTCTGTTGTATTCTGTTGTATTCTCTTTTATTCTGTTGTATTCTCTTTTATTCTGTTGTATTCTGTTGTATTCTCTTTTATTCTGTTGTATTCTGTTGTATTCTGTTGTATTATCTTTTATTCTGTTGTATTCTGTTGTATTCTGTTGTATTCTCTTTTATTCTGTTGTATTCTGTTGTATTCTCTTTTATTCTGTTGTATTCTGTTGTATTCTCTTTTATTCTGTTGTATTCTTTTATTCTGTTGTATTCTCTTTTATTCTGTTGTATTCTCTTTTATTCTGTTGTATTCTGTTTTATTCTCTTTTATTCTTTTGTATTCTCTTTTTATTCTGTTGTATTTTCTTTTATTCTGTTGTATTCTCTTTTATTCTGTTGTATTCTGTTGTATTCTCTTTTATTCTGTTGTATTCTGTTGTATTCTGTTGTATTCTCTTTTATTCTGTTGTATTCTGTTGTATTCTCTTTTATTCTGTTGTATTCTGTTGTATTCTCTTTTATTCTGTTGTATTCTGTTGTATTCTCTTTTATTCTGTTGTATTCTGTTGTATTCTCTTATTCTGTTGTATTCTGTTGTATTATCTTTTATTCTGTTGTATTCTGTTGTATTCTCTTTTATTCTGTTGTATTCTGTTGTATTATCTTTTATTCTGTTGTATTCTGTTGTATTATCTTTTATTCTGTTGTATTCTGTTGTATTCTCTTTTATTCTGTTGTATTCTGTTGTATTCTGTTGTATTCTCTTTTATTCTGTTGTATTCTGTTGTATTATCTTTTATTCTGTTGTATTCTGTTGTATTCTCTTTTATTCTGTTGTATTCTGTTGTATTCTCTTTTATTCTGTTGTATTCTGTTGTATTCTCTTTTATTCTGTTGTATTCTGTTGTATTCTGTTGTATTCTCTTTTATTCTGTTGTATTCTGTTGTATTATCTTTTATTCTGTTGTATTCTCTTTTATTCTGTTGTATTCTGTTGTATTCTCTTTATTCTGTTGTATTCTGTTGTATTCTTTTATTCTGTTGTATTCTCTTTATTCTGTTGTATTCTGTTGTATTCTCTTTTATTCTGTTGTATTCTGTTGTATTCTTTTATTCTGTTGTATTCTGTTGTATTATCTTTTATTCTGTTGTATTCTGTTGTATTCTTTTGTATTCTGTTGTATTGTATTTTATTCTTTTGTATTCTGTTGTATTCTCTTTTATTCTGTTGTATTCTGTTGTATTCTCTTTTATTCTGTTGTATTCTGTTTATTCTGTTGTATTCTGTTGTATTCTTTTATTCTGTTGTATTATCTTTTTATTCTGTTGTATTCTGTTGTATTCTCTTTTATTCGGTTGTATTCTGTTGTATTCTGTTGTATTCTCTTTTAATCTGTTGTTTTCTTTTATTCTGTTGTATTCTGTTGTATTCTGTTGTATTCTCTTTTATTCTGTTGTATTCTGTTGTATTCTCTTTATTCTGTTGTATTCTGTTGTATTTCTTTATTCTGGTGTATTCTGTTGTATTCTGTTGTATTCTCTTTTATTCTGTTGTATTCTGTTCTATTCTCTTTTATTCTGTTGTATTCTGTTGGTATTCTCTTTTATTCTGTTGTATTCTGTTGTATTCTCTTTTATTCTGTTGTATTCTGTTGTATTATCTTTTATTCTGTTGTATTCTGTTGTATTCTCTTTTATTCTGTTGTATTCTGTTGTATTATCTTTTATTCTGTTGTATTCTGTTGTATTCTGTTGTATTCTCTTTTATTCTGTTGTATTCTGTTGTATTCTCTTTTATTCTGTTGTATTCTGTTGTATTCTGTTGTATTCTCTTTTATTCTGTTGTATTCTGTTGTATTATCTTTTATTCTGTTGTATTCTGTTGTATTCTCTTTTATTCTGTTGTATTCTGTTGTATTCTCTTTTATTCTGTTGTATCCTTTAGTATTCTGTTGTATTCTGTTGTATTCTCTTTTATTCTGTTGTATTCTGTTGTATTCTGTTGTATTCTCTTTTATTCTGTTGTATTCTGTTGTATTCTCTTTTATTCTGTTGTATTCTGTTGTATTATCTTTTATTCTGTTGTATTCTGTTGTATTCTCTTTTATTCTGTTGTATTCTGTTGTATTATCTTTTATTCTGTTGTATTCTCTTTTATTCTGTTGTATTCTCTTTTATTCTGTTGTATTCTGTTGTATTCTCTTTTATTCTGTTGTATTCTCTTTTATTCTGTTGTATTCTGTTGTATTCTGTTGTATTCTGTTGTATTCTCTTTTATTCTGTTGTATTCTGTTGTATTCTCTTTTATTCTGTTGTATTCTGTTGTATTCTCTTTTATTCTGTTGTATTCTGTTGTATTCTCTTTTATTCTGTTGTATTCTGTTGTATTCTCTTTTATTCTGTTGTATTCTGTTGTATTCTCTTTATTCTGTTGTATTCTGTTGTATTCTGTTGTATTCTCTTTTATTCTGTTGTATTCTGTTGTATTCTCTTTTATTCTGTTGTATTCTGTTGTATTCTCTTTTATTCTGTTGTATTCTGTTGTATTCTCTTTTATTCTGTTGTATTCTGTTGTATTCTCTTTTATTCTGTTGTATTCTGTTGTATTCTCTTTTATTCTGTTGTATTCTCTTTTATTCTGTTGTATTCTGTTGTATTCTCTTTATTCTGTTGTATTCTTTTATTCTGTTGTATTCTGTTGTATTATCTTTTATTCTGTTGTATTCTGTTGTATTCTCTTTTATTCTGTTGTATTCTGTTGTATCTTTTATTCTGTTGTATTCTCTTTTATTCTGTTGTATTCTGTTGTATTATCTTTATTCTGTTGTATTCTGTTGTATTCTGTTGTATTCTTTTATTCTGTTGTATTCTGTTGTATTCTGTTGTATTATCTTTATTCTGTTGTATTCTGTTGTATTCTCTTTTATTCTGTTGTATTCTGTTGTATTCTCTTTATTCTGTTGTATTCTGTTGTATTCTCTTTTATTCTGTTGTATTCTGTTGTATTATCTTTTATTCTGTTGGGTTCTCTTTTATTCTGTTGTATTCTGTTGTATTCTCTTTATTCTGTTGTATTCTGTTGTATTCTCTTTATTCTGTTGTATTCTGTTGTATTCTCTTTTATTCTGTTGTATTCTGTTGTATTATCTTTTATTCTGTTGTATTCTGTTGTATTCTGTTGTATTCTCTTTTATTCTGTTGTATTCTGTTGTATTCTGTTGTATTCTCTTTTATTCTGTTGTATTCTGTTGTATTCTCTTTTATTCTGTTGTATTCTGTTGTATTATCTTTATTCTGTTGTATTCTGTTGTATTCTTTTATTCTGTTGTATTCTGTTTATTCTGTTGTATTCTGTTGTATTCTTTTATTCTGTTGTATTCTGTTGTATTCTCTCTTATTCTGTTGTATTCTGTTGTATTCTCTTTTATTCTGTTGTATTCTGTTGTATTCTCTTTTATTCTGTTGTATTCTGTTGTATTCTCTTTTATTCTGTTGTATTCTGTTGTATTAGCTTTTATTCTGTTGTATTCTGTTGTATTCTCTTTTATTCTGTTGTATTCTGTTGTATTCTCTTTTATTCTGTTGTATTCTGTTGTATTCTGTTGTATTCTCTTTTATTCTGTTGTATTCTGTTGTATTCTCTTTTATTCTGTTGTATTCTGTTGTATTCTCTTTTATTCTGTTGTATTCTGTTGTATTATCTTTTATTCTGTTGTATTCTGTTGTATTCTCTTGTATTCTGTTGTATTCTCTTTTATTCTGTTGTATTCTGTTGTATTCTCTTTTATTCTGTTGTATTCTGTTGTATTCTCTTTTATTCTGTTGTATTCTGTTGTATTCTCTTTTATTCTGTTGTATTCTGTTGTATTCTCTTTTATTCTGTTGTATTCTGTTGTATTCTTTTTTATTCTGTTGTATTCTGTTGTATTCTCTTTTATTCTGTTGTATTCTGTTGTATTCTCTTTTATTCTGTTGTATTCTGTTGTATTCTGTTGTATTCTCTTTTATTCTGTTGTATTCTGTTGTATTCTCTTTAATCTGTTGTATTCTGTTGTATTATCTTTTATTCTGTTGTATTCTCTTTTATTCTTTTGTATTCTGTTGTATTCTGTTGTATCTTTTATTCTGTTGTATTCTGTTGTATTCTCTTCTTTTATTCTGTTGTATTCTGTTGTATTCTCTTTTATTCTGTTGTATTCTGTTGTATTCTCTTTATTCTGTTGTATTCTGTTGTATTCTCTTTTATTCTGTTGTATTCTGTTGTATTCTCTTTTATTCTGTTGTATTCTGTTGTATTATCTTTTATTCTGTTGTATTCTGTTGTATTCTCTTTTATTCTGTTGTATTCTGTTGTATTCTCTTTATTCTTCTGTTGTATTCTCTTATTCTGTTGTATTCTGTTGTATTCTCTTTTATTCTGTTGTATTCTGTTGTATTATCTTTATTCTGTTGTATTCTGTTGTATTCTGTTGTATTCTGTTGTATTCTGTTGTATTCTCTTTATTCTGTTGTATTCTCTTTTATTCTGTTGTATTCTGTTGTATTCTCTTTATTCTGTTGTATTCTCTTTTATTCTGTTGTATTCTGTTGTATTCTCTTTATTCTGTTGTATTCTGTTGTATTCTCTTTATTCTGTTGTATTCTCTTTTATTCTGTTGTATTCTGTTGTATTCTCTTTTATTCTGTTGTATTCTGTTGTATTCTCTTTTATTCTGTTGTATTCTCTTTTATTCTGTTGTATTCTGTTGTATTCTCTTTTATTCTGTTGTATTCTGTTGTATTCTCTTTTATTCTGTTGTATTCTGTTGTATTCTGTTTTATTCTGTTGTATTATCTTTATTCTGTTGTATTCTGTTGTATTCTGTTATTCTCTTTTATTCTGTTGTATTCTGTTGTATTCTCTTTTATTCTGTTGTATTCTGTTGTATTATCTTTTATTCTCTTTTATTCTGTTGTATTCTCTTTAATTCTGTTGTATTCTATTATATTCTCTTTTATTCTGTTGTATTCTGTTATATTATCTTTTATTCTGTTGTATTCTGTTGTATTATCTTTTATTCTGTTGTATTCTCTTTTATTCTGTTGTATTCTCTTTTATTCTGTTGTATTCTGTTGTATTCTCTTTTATTCTGTTGTATTCTGTTGTATTATCTTTTATTCTGTTGTATTCTCTTTTATTCTGTTGTATTCTGTTGTATTCTCTTTTATTCTGTTGTATTCTGTTGTATTCTCTTTTATTCTGTTGTATTCTGTTGTATTCTCTTTTATTCTGTTGTATTCTGTTGTATTCTCTTTTATTCTGTTGTATTCTGTTGTATTCTCTTTTATTCTGTTGTATTCTGTTGTATTATCTTTTATTCTGTTGTATTCTGTTGTATTCTCTTTTATTCTGTTGTATTCTCTTTTATTCTGTTGTATTCTCTTTTTTTCTGTTGTATTCTGTTGTATTCTCTTTTATTCTGTTGTATTCTGTTGTATTCTCTTTTATTCTGTTGTATTCTGTTGTATTCTCTTTTATTCTGTTGTATTCTGTTGTATTCTCTTTTATTCTGTTGTATTCTCTTTTATTCTGTTGTATTCTGTTGTATTCTCTTATTCTGTTGTATTCTGTTGTATTCTCTTTTATTCTGTTGTATTCTGTTGTATTCTCTTTTATTCTGTTGTATTCTGTTGTATTCTCTTTTATTCTGTTGTATTCTGTTGTATTCTCTTTTATTCTGTTGTATTCTGTTGTATTATCTTTTATTCTGTTGTATTCTGTTGTATTCTCTTTTATTCTGTTGTATTCTGTTGTATTCTCTTTTATTCTGTTGTATTCTGTTGTATTCTCTTTTATTCTGTTGTATTCTGTTGTATTCTCTTTTATTCTGTTGTATTCTGTTGTATTCTCTTTTTATTCTGTTGTATTCTGTTGTATTCTCTTTTATTCTGTTGTATTCTCTTTATTCTGTTGTATTCTGTTGTATTCTTTTATTCTGTTGTATTCTGTTGTATTCTTTATTCTGTTGTATTCTCTTTTATTCTGTTGTATTCTGTTGTATTCTCTTTTATTCTGTTGTATTCTGTTGTATTCTCTTTTATTCTGTTGTATTCTCTTTTATTCTGTTGTATTCTGTTGTATTCTCTTTTATTCTGTTGTATTCTCTTATTCTGTTGTATTCTGTTTATTCTGTTGTATTCTGTTGTATTCTGTTGTATTCTCTTTTATTCTGTTGTATTCTGTTGTATTCTCTTTATTCTGTTGTATTCTGTTGTATTCTGTTGTATTCTCTTTTATTCTGTTGTATTCTCTTTTATTCTGTTGTATTCTGTTGTATTATCTTTTATTCTGTTGTATTCTGTTGTATTCTCTTTTATTCTGTTGTATTCTGTTGTATTCTCTTTTATTCTGTTGTATTCTGTTGTATTCTCTTTATTCTGTTGTATTCTGTTGTATTCTCTTTTATTCTGTTGTATTCTGTTGTATTCTCTTTTATTCTGTTGTATTCTGTTGTATTCTCTTTTATTCTGTTGTATTCTCTTTTGTATTCTGTTGTATTCTCTTTTATTCTGTTGTATTCTGTTGTATTCTCTTTATTCTGTTGTATTCTCTTTTATTCTGTTGTATTCTGTTGTATTCTTTTATTCTGTTGTATTCTGTTGTAGTCTCTTTTATTCTGTTGTATTCTCTTTATTCTGTTGTATTCTGTTGTATTCTCTTTTATTCTGTTGTATTCTGTTGTATTCTCTTTTATTCTGTTGTATTCTGTTGTATTCTCTTTTATTCTGTTGTATTCTGTTGTATTCTGTTGTATTCTTTTATTCTGTTGTATTCTGTTGTATTCTCTTTTATTCTGTTGTATTCTGTCGTATTCTCTTTTATTCTGTTGTATTATTCTTTATTCTGTTGTATTCTCTTTTTATTCTGTTGTATTCTGTTGTATTCTGTTGTATTATCTTTTGTATTCTGTTGTATTCTCTTATTCTGTTGTATTCTGTTGTATTCTCTTTATTCTGTTGTATTCTGTTGTATTCTTTTATTCTGTTGTATTCTGTTGTATTCTCTTTTATTCTGTTGTATTCTGTTGTATTCTCTTTTATTCTGTTGTATTCTCTTTTATTCTGTTTTATTCTGTTGTATTCTCTTTTATTATGTTTTATTCTGTTGTATTCTTTTTTATTATGTTGTATTCTCTTTTTATTCTGTTGTATTCTGTTGTATTCTCTATTATTCTGTTGTATTCTGTTGTATTCTCTTTTATTCTGTTGTATTCTCTTTTATTCTGTTTTATTATGTTGTATTATCTATTATTCTGATTTATTATGTTGTATTCTCTTTATTCTGTTGTATTCTGTTGTATTCTGTTGTATTCTTTATTCTGTTGTATTCTATTCTGTTGTATTCTCTTTTATTCTGTTGTATTCTGTTGTATTCTCTTTTATTCTGTTGTATTCTGTTGTATTCTCTTTTATTCTGTTGTATTCTGTTATATTATCTTTTATTCTGTTGTATTCTGTTGTATTCTGTTGTATTATCTTTTATTCTGTTGTATTCTGTTGTATTCTCTTTTATTCTGTTGTATTCTGTTGTATTATCTTTTATTCTGTTGTATTCTGTTGTATTCTTTTATTCTGTTGTATTCTTGTATTCTGTTGTATTCTGTTGTATTCTGTTGTATTCTGTTGTATTCTGTTGTATTCTGTTATTCTGTTGTATTCTGTTGTATTCTTTTATTCTGTTGTATTCTGTTGTATTCTCTTTCTTTATTCTGTTGTATTCTGTTGTATTCTCTTTTATTCTGTTGTATTATCTTTTTTCTGTTGTATTCTGTTGTATTTCTTTTATTCTGTTGTATTCTGTTGTATTCTGTTGTATTCTGTTGTATTCTTTTATTCTGTTGTATTCTGTTGTATTATCTTTTATTCTGTTGTATTCTGTTGTATTCTGTTGTTCTTTTATTCTGTTGTATTCTGTTGTATTCTCTTTTATTCTGTTGTATTCTGTTGTATTCTCTTTATTCTGTTGTATTCTGTTGTATTCTCTTTTATTCTGTTGTATTCTTTTATTCTGTTGTATTCTGTTGTATTATCTTTTATTCTGTTGTATTCTGTTGTATTCTCTTTTATTCTGTTGTATTCTGTTGTATTATCTTTTATTCTGTTGTATTCTGTTGTATTCTGTTGTATTCTCTTTTATTCTGTTGTATTCTGTTGTATTCTCTTTTATTCTGTTGTATTCTGTTGTATTATCTTTTATTCTGTTGTATTCTCTTTTATTCTGTTGTATTCTGTTGTATTCTCTTTTATTCTGTTGTATTCTGTTGTATTCTCTTTTATTCTGTTGTATTCTGTTGTATTCTCTTTTTAATTCTGTTGTATTCTGTTGAATTCTCTTTTATTCTGTTGTATTCTGTTTTATTCTGTTGTATTCTGTTGTATTATCTTTTATTCTGTTGTATTCTCTTTTATTCTGTTGTATTCTGTTGTATTCTCTTTTATTCTGTTGTATTCTGTTGTATTCTCTTTTATTCTGTTGTATTCTGTTGTATTCTCTTTTATTCTGTTGTATTCTGTTGTATTCTGTTGTATTCTTTAGTCTGTTGTATTCTGTTGTATTCTCTTTTATTCTGTTGTATTCTGTTGTATTATCTTTTATTCTGTTGTATTCTGTTGTATTCTCTTTTATTCTGTTGTATTCTGTTGTATTCTCTTTTATTCTGTTGTATTCTGTTGTATTCTCTTTTATTCTGTTGTATTCTCTTTTATTCTGTTGTATTCTGTTGTATTCTCTTTTATTCTGTTGTATTCTGTTGTATTCTCTTTTATTCTGTTGTATTCTGTTGTATTATCTTTTATTCTGTTGTATTCTGTTGTATTCTCTTTTATTCTGTTGTATTCTGTTGTATTCTCTTTTATTCTGTTGTATTCTGTTGTATTCTCTTTTATTCTGTTGTATTCTGTTGTATTCTCTTTTATTCTGTTGTATTCTGTTGTATTCTCTTTTATTCTGTTGTATTCTGTTGTATTCTTTTTATTCTGTTGTATTCTGTTGTATTCTCTTTATTCTGTTGTATTCTGTTGTATTCTCTTTTATTCTGTTGTATTCTCTTTAATTCTGTTGTATTCTGTTGTATTCTCTTTTATTCTGTATTCTGTTGTATTCTGTTGTATTCTCTTTTATTCTGTTGTATTATCTTTTATTCTGTTGTATTCTGTTGTATTCTCTTTTATTCTGTTGTATTCTGTTGTATTCTCTTTTATTCTCTTTTATTCTGTTGTATTCTCGTTTATTCTGTTGTATTCTCTTATTTTGTTGTATTCTGTTGTATTCTCTTTTATTCTGTTGTATTCTGTTGTATTCTCTTTTATTCTGTTGTATTCTGTTGTATTATCTTTTATTCTGTTGTATTCTGTTGTATTCTCTTTTATTCTGTTGTATTCTGTTGTATTCTCTTTTATTCTGTTGTATTCTGTTGTATTCTCTTTTATTCTGTTGTATTCTGTTTTATTCTGTTGTATTCTGTTGTATTCTCTTTTATTCTGTTGTATTCTGTTGTATTCTCTTTTATTCTGTTGTATTCTGTTGTATTCTCTTTTATTCTGTTGTATTCTGTTGTATTATCTTTTATTCTGTTGTATTCTGTTGTATTCTCTTTTATTCTGTTGTATTCTCTTTTATTCTGTTGTATTCTGTTGTATTATCTTTGATTCTGTTGTATTCTGTTGTATTCTCTTTTATTCTGTTGTATTCTGTTGTATTCTCTTTTATTCTGTTGTATTCTGTTGTATTCTCTTTTATTCTGTTGTATTCTGTTGTATTATCTTTTATTCTGTTGTATTTCTGTTATTCTGTTGTATTCTGTTGTATTCTGTTGTATTCTCTTTTATTCTGTTGTATTCTGTTGTATTCTCTTTTATTCTGTTGCATTCTGTTGTATTCTGTTGTATTCTCTTTTATTCCGTTGTATTATCTTTTATTCTGTTGTATTCTTTTGTATTCTGTTGTATTCTCTTTTATTCTGTTGTATTCTGTTGTATTCTCTTTTATTCTGTTGTATTTTGTTGTATTCTCTTTTATTCTGTTGTATTCTGTTGTATTTTTTATTCTGTTGTATTCTGTTGTATTCTCTTTTATTCTGTTGTATTCTGTTGTATTCTCTTTTATTCTGTTGTATTCTGTTGTATTCTCTATTATTCTGTTGTATTCTGTTGTATTATCTTTTATTCTGTTGTATTCTCTTTTATTCTGTTGTATTCTGTTGTATTCTCATTTATTCTGTTGTATTCTCTTTTATTCTGTTGTATTCTCTTTTATTCTGTTGTATTCTGTTGTATTCTCTTTTATTCTGTTGTATTCTGTTGTATTATCTTTTATTCTGTTGTATTCTCTTTTATTCTGTTGTATTCTGTTGTATTCTCTTTTATTCTGTTGTATTCTGTTGTATTATTTTTTATTCTGTTGTATTCTGTTGTATTCTGTTTTATTCTGTTGTATTCTGTTGTATTCTCTTTTATTCTGTTGTATTCTGTTGTATTATCTTTTATTCTGTTGTATTCTGTTGTATTCTGTTGTATTCTCTTTTATTCTGTTGTATTCTGTTGTATTATCTTTTATTCTGTTGTATTCTGTTGTATTCTCTTTTATTCTGTTGTATTCTGTTGTATTATCTTTTATTCTGTTGTATTCTGTTGTATTCTCTTTTATTCTGTTGTATTCTGTTGTATTCTGTTGCATTCTGTTGTATTCTGTTGTATTCTCTATTATTCTGCTGTATTCTGTTGTATTCTCTTTTATTCTGTTGTATTCTGTTGTATTCTCTTTTATTCTGTTGTATTCTGTTGTATTCTCTTTTATTCTGTTGTATTCTGTTGTATTCTCTTTTATTCTGTTGTATTCTGTTGTATTCTTTTATTCTGTTGTATTCTCTTTATTCTGTTGTATTCTGTTGTATTCTCTTTATTCTGTTGTATTCTGTTGTATTATCTTTTATTCTGTTGTATTCTCTTTTATTCTGTTGTATTCTGTTGTATAACTGATTTTCATGTTTTGGGGGGAATTTCACGCAAGTTTTCCAGGCCGATATTACCCTTAATATTGAGTGTAGCGTTATGCAGAGGCCAGAAATGAACTCCCCGTCTCGTTTTACCCAAGAAGAGTCACCGTTTTCATGAAAATAACCTCAAATAACATAAATATAGCTGATTTTCATGTTTTTGGAGGAATTTCACGCGAGCTTTCCGGGCCAATATCTTCCTTAATATTGAGTGTAGCGTTATGCCGAGGCCAGAATTGGATTCCTCGTCTCGTTTTACTAAAAAAAAAGTCACCGTTTGCATGAAAATAACATAAATATAGGTTATTTTCATGTTTTGGGGTGAATTTCACGCGAGCTTTCCGGGCCGATATCTCCCTTAATATTGAGTGTAGCGTTATGACGAGGCCAGAAATGTATTCCTCGTCTTATTTTACCCAAGAAGAGTCGCCGTTTGCATGAAAATAGCTTCAAATAACATAAATATAATTGATTTTCATGTTTTTTTGATAATTTCACGCTAGTTTTCCGTGCCGATATCTCCCTTAATATTTAGTGTATCGTTATGCCGAGGCCAGAAATGGATTCCTCGTCTCGTTTCCTTCTCGTTTAGTCGCCTTTTGCAGGACATGGCCGCTTTTTATTTTATTTTTTTTATTTTTCTAGGGACCCAAAGTATAACACTTTCACCTCAAGTACGAGAGTCCAGTGCGGGACACCTGCCGATTTCTGAGCCCCACACTGCTTTTATCACCCAAATAACCGCCTTCACATATGATTGTTGTTTAAAGGGTTAATTATTGGGGCTTCTTGGCATCAGGTATGGGTCAGAAGCCGGTAAATGCGCGGCTCTGAGTACGATAATCTAGCATCGGTGCGCGGTAAAAAATCATAACACAGCTGATCGTCCACGCAGTTCCTCCTTCACGACGTGTTTTGAGAGGTGTTTGCAGTGTTTTTGGCGGTAAGACAGTGTATTTTTACGTTCATGGTACAGAGGAAGGGTCAAACTACCACCAGGGTCATTGAATACCCCTGAAAATGCTTACAACGCCTACGGAAGCCTTGTCAAATACGTGTTTATAGGTGACGAGTTTTGACCCCGCGCCGTATCAGCTGTTCTTAAGAGGTCACAAAGGAGATGAATCGTGTTCCCGTGAGTGTCTTTTAACGTTCATGGTACAGAGGAAGGGTCAAACTACCACCAGGGTCATTAAATACCCCTGAAAATGCCCCCCACAACGCCTACGAAAGCCTTGTCAAATATGTGACTCATTGACCTCAAGCATCAACCGCCCCCAAAATCATGTTACCGTTGATGAGGTTTCAGGCCCTGCTGCTCTGCTTCTAAAAGGTGAAAAAAAAGAGATTAATCGCTTTCCCGTGAGTGTTTTCTCCCCTTCATAGTACAGAGTTACGTCATGTGACGGACGAGTGTGTGACGTGGCAGCAGCAGTGTTTAAATGTGTTACGTGATCCCAGAGAGTGTTACACGTTGTGACATTAGTAGTATTCTGTTACCTGGATACATGATAGGGCTGTTACTGGCTGTGTTACGTCACTGTGTTAAGGTGACGGGCTGTGACGTGGGCTCTCAGGTGTTATGCAGTGTTAACAGTGCCACCGACAGTTCCAAGTTCAGCAGGTGTTACGTGATGCAAGACAGATTAGTTACCCAGTGTTACAGTGTCTTGTTAACCACCTACCTGGTGTGACCCCCCTCCTGTGATGTGGGCTCAGCCAGGGTGTTTAATATGCAGTGCCACAGACAGTGTTATGTTACCAGGCAGTGTTCACAGTGGCATAGATTCGTGGTGCCAGAATCAGTGTGATGCCAGCCATTCGTGCCGGGGACGGCAAATGTATAGAATAACACCCATGTGACCCTAGGACCCTGTACAGAGGAATATTCGCACTGCTGTGATGTAGTACTCTTGTTAATTAAAGTTAATCTCACGTCAAGGCTGATGAGACGAAGAGCCTTAGACTCCACTCTGTCCAGAAGAGCTGTGTGAGTGGAGCCCCCCCACACGTGAGAGGCATACTCCATGTGAGGGCGTATGAGTGGACAGGACAGTTTGTTATGGAAAGAAGATCATTGATGAATAACAGGAAGAGAGTGGGTGATAGGACAGAGCCCTGTGGAACACCACTGTTGATAGGTTTAGGGGAAGAACAGTGACCGTCTACCACCGCAGAGATAGAACGGCCGGAAAGGAAACTGGAGATAGAGGAACAGAGAGAGGGATAGAATCCGAAAGAGGGCAGCAGTTTAGAAAGCAAAGACTGGTGCCAGGCTGCCTGTGACTTGAACTCTTTAATAAGGAGGAGAGTATGAACACACCTCACAAAATTTTCAAATCTCTTTTGGCCACATTCTCCATAGTTAGCCCCATTGTTAGCACCAGGCTTTTTTATCATTATTAGTGGTATTTGTTCTCCCTTGGGCTGCTTCCTTTACAGTAAGACTTATTATGCCTAGGCCCACCTGTAGGGAGATGCAATTTGACCTAATACAGTAAGACTTCTGCCTAGGCCCACTGTAGAGAGATGCAATTTGACCCTGTACAGAAGTGCTATTTGGCCCCACATACCAGAAGATAGCGTAGTAACATCTAAATTATTTTATGTATATATTTTTTTACAGCAGAGGAAGCAGGTCAAGGGGCAAAGAAAGTACTATTGAGAAAAGAAAGCTTGCTGTTCACTGTGTTTATCAGAGTGGCCAAAAGAGAGGTCAGCTTCAGGAGGAGAGGTGTCTCCATACCCTCCTCTTGAAAGAGTTCAAGTCATAGGCAGGAGGAAGTACAGACCAAGGAAGACTGTTCGGGAGTTTGCCATGAAGGGGATGAAGGAATGAGGATGCTGGTTAACTCTTGCATGAGGGATTGGGACTGTTGTTTCTTTACTGATATCTTTATTAATTGAAATGAAACGTGTTGACTCAAAAAGGTTTAGTGGTTCACCATTTTGGTACAGGTTTTGTATCAGTATTAATTATTTAACCCAGGATTATTTACCTTCAATACATCTAACTATCTGTCTACTACTACTACTACTACTACTACTACGGGCCTCCATCTATTAGAGTTGCGTTGTGAGCGGTATATTCTCTCATATCCTTTCACAAAGCAATTCATTGGCCCCACCCCGCCAATGACTGTGGCCGACAACCATCTTTATTTAATATTACAAACTTTACTAAGCATTTTATTTTTAAGTTAACAGAGCTTGTGGTTGATACGACTATCAACCGCCGTCGCCTCAAAGTCCAGGTCGGCAATGTGGGTGGTTTTGGGTGCAGGCGACCTGGTTCCTCTCAGGCAGACCAAGGCTGACCTCAGGAGGGAGAAGGACAGCCTGCATCTCATCCAGGCGACCACACTGCTTCTTGGCTGCTGTTTCTTATCCGCCAGTGTTTCGGCGAGTCTTGCGTAGAAGCTCTGCGCCCTTGGTCCCATCCCTCCTGCCGTCGTGAATACTACCGGGGTGAAGGAGCCCTGGTCCACATTCTGTATTCTTTCTTCATATGCTCTGTTCTTCTCTTGTTCGTTTCTTCTGTGGGCTGCATCAAGGGTCAGGTCTCTGTGGCAATGGGCCATGGGATCAAAGATCCTTATGTCAAAATATGCCCTTTGTCCACGAGTCCAAACCCTCTGGCGCTAACATCCACTCGTGCTTCGTTGGAAACATTAGCGGTGCGTCTGGCGAGGTGTTCGCCTTGCAGAGGGAGCAGCATGGGTTCCACAGTCACGTCGTGGCAGACTTCTTTCAGCATCTGAGCTGTTATGTCTCTTACTTGTCCTGTCTCATGCAGACGAGACCTCCTCGCTTGCATGTCATGGCATGATTTTGGTTGAAGGGTGAGCCACATGTTTGGGAGCCCATCCACTGGCCAGCCATACCTGAGGGCAAGGGCATCAGTAAATTCTTTTTGTTTGTTGAAGCCTTTTGCCCTGATAGGTAGTGTGGTTAGCCAGTTTGAAGCGCCCACTTCCTGTGCAATATCTGTCCTCCTCCTTGTGTCTTCTGGGAGTTCTCTCATTAGGTCACTCAGAGTGTCTCTGTTTTCCTTCTCTGTTTATGGAGATTTCATTCCTTAGTGACCTAATATATTGAGGGTTGTCTTCTCCCCTTTCATTTTGATTGGTAATATATCCGGTCAAAGAGGCTGTGATTCGGATTGAGTTCCCGAATTCAGACTCGGCCAGATTTTGTGGGTTGGTGATGCCGAGCCCACCCATTTTTGGCGGCAACTCCAGCAATCTTCTCTCCTGGTCACTGGGACATTTGCTATCGCCGGTATGAAGGTGTTTCTGACAGCATCTTCCAGAGGTTTTAGTAACGGAGCAACATCAGGAACTGTCCTCATGAGGCTACTACTACTACTACTATCCCTGGACACTTTAGACTATCCCCACGGTGTCTAGAAGGCCTGTTATCCGACTATGCGACACCCCACAAGGCCACTACTACTACTACTACTTATACTACTACTTATACTACTACTAATACTATTCTCTCCCCTACAGAAGTCCGGTGTCCCAACCTCACTACAACGCTGACTACTGCCTTAAGTGTGGTAGTGGAGGATAGAGGCCGAGTGGAGGCTACAGCGGACTATTCCTGCGAGAAGGGGAGGAGGATAGTCGAATAGTCATGAAGTGTGGTAGTAATGGTATCTGGAGTGGCAGTCAACCGCGCTGTGAATGTAAGTAATAGTAGTTGTAGTAGTAGTAGTTCCAGTAAGTAGGTGATTGTAGTAGCTCTTGTAGGGTGTTGAATAGTAGTAATAAGACTATCCTGAGACTAACTAGACTATTCCTAATACCCCTCAGATGTAGTAGTAGTAGTAGTAGTAGAAATAGCTTATGTTGGGTGTTGAATACTACTAACAGGACTATCCTAAGACTAACTAGACTATTCCTAACCCCCTCAGATGTAGTAGTAGTAGTAGTAGTAGAAATAGCTTATGTTGGGTGTTGAATACTACTAACAGGACTATCCTAAGACTAACTAGACTATTCCTAACCCCCTCAGATGTAGTAGTAGTAGTAGAAATAGCTTATGTTGGGTGTTGAATACTACTAACAGGACTATCCTAAGACTAACTAGACTATTCCTAACCCCCTCAGATGTAGTAGTAGTAGTAGTAGTAGTAGTAGTAGTAGTAGAAATAGCTTATGTAGGGTGTTGAATACTAGTAACAAGACTATCCTAAGACTAACTAGACTATTTTTAACCCTCCCAGATGTAGCAGTAGTAGTAGTAGTAGTAGAAATAGCTTATGTTGGGTGTTGAATACTACTAACATGACTATCCGAAGACTAACCAGACTATTCCTAACCCTTCCAGATGTGACCTGCGACCTACCACAAGGCTTGGATAATGGTAGAATAGTCCGACTCAACCAGACCCTGGAATACGGTAGCCTGGTCGAATATCACTGTCTACCGGAACACAGGCTGGTCGGGGGGAGCTTCCGGAGGTCGTGTGGCGAGCTGGGCGAGTGGTTGGGTGGAGAACCGAAGTGTGTGTTGGGTAAGTAGTAATAGTAGTAATAGTAGTAGTAGTAGTAGTAGTAGTAGTAAAAATAGCTTATGTTGGGTGTTGAATACTAGTAATAAGACGATCCTAAGACTAACTAGACTATTTTTAACCCTCCCAGATGTAATAGTAGTAGTTGTAGTAGCAGTAGTAGTAGTAGTAGTAGAAATAGCTTATGTTGGGTGTTGAATACTAGTAATAAGACTATCCTAGGACTAACTAGACTATTTTTAACCCTCCCAGATGTAGTAGTAGTAGTAGTAGTAGTAGTAGTAGTAAAAATAGCTTATGTTGGGTGTTAAATACTAGTAATAAGACTATCCTAAGACTAACTAGATTATTTTTAACCCTCCCAGATGTAATAGTAGTAGTAGTAGTAGTAGTAGTAGTAGAAATAGCTTATGTTGGGTGTTGAATACTAGTAATAAGACTATCCTAGGACTAACTAGACTATTTTTAACCCTCCCAGATGTAATAGTAGTAGTTGTAGTAGTAGTAGTAAAAATAGCTTATGTTGGGTGTTAAATACTAGTAATAAGACTATCCTAAGACTAACTAGATTATTTTTAACCCTCCCAGATGTAATAGTAGTAGTAGTAGTAGTAGTAGTAGAAATAGCTTATGTTGGGTGTTGAATACTAGTAATAAGACTATCCTAAGACTAACTAGACTATTTTTAACCCTCCCAGATGTAATAGTAGTAGTAGTAGTAGTAGTAGTAGTAGTAGTAAAAATAGTTTATGTTGGGTGTTGAATACTAGTAATAAGACTATCCTAAGACTAACTAGACTATTTTTAACCCTCCCAGATGTAGTAGTAATAGTAGTAGTAGTAGTAGTAGTAGTAGTAGAGAGAGAGACAGATTACTACCATGAATACTACTATTACTATTAACTATTTTGTACTATTCCAGGTCCAGAGGATGCCTACAACACCATAGGCTCCGATAGTAGTAGTAGTAGTAGTGTGAGTACTACTTCTACTTCTACCGCTAGCAACACCGGGCTCTACATCGGACTATTCTTCGGGCTCATCCTGGCGATAGTCTTCATAGGAGTGCTAGTCTACTTCAGAATGTAAGTAGTAGTAGTAGTAGTAGTAGTAGTAGTAGTTATGGTGGTGGTGGTAGTTAATTCTTAAGGTTGTCATATCACTTTACGTTTTCTGCTATAACTCAGCTTGTATGTGTGGTAGGTAAATCTAGCTTGCGTGGTAGTTAGAGTGGTAGTTGACCTTAATTCCTAACAAAATTCGTGTTCCTAACTCCATTGTGGAAGCAGTTATAGAAGTACAAAGTTAGGGAGTGAAAATCCTGGATATTTTTTTCTGAATGGCATACTGTTTAACATTTTTGTATATAACTCAGCTTGTATGTATGTTAGGTGAATGTAACTTGAGTGGTAGTTAGTGTGGTAGTTGACCTTTATTCTTACCAAAATTCGTGTTGCTAACTTGAGTGTGGTAGGAGTTATAGCAGGTCAAAGTTAGGGGAGTGAAAAATTATGTTTATATTTTTGTGAATGTCATAACACTTAACATTTTTGTATATAACTCAGCTTGTATGTGTGGTAGGTAAATGTAGCTTGCGTGGTAGTTAGTGTGGTAGTTGACCTTTATTCCTACCAAAATTCGTGTTCCTAACTCCAATGTGGCAGCAGTTATAGTGGTACGAAGTTAGGCATTTCAAAATTTTCCAATCCTCCCATTTTCATTCAACCAGCTGTAACATTTTTCCCTACCATTCAACTGGCGTGCATGGTAGATGGATGGGCCTTGGTGGGCTGGTAGACACACCCTTTGGCTATCCTATCATACTCACAGGTCTGTAATTACCTGGTTCATTTGTATCAGCCTTCTTATAGATGGGTGTAATGTTGGCCAGTCTTCATGTAACTCACAGGTCTGCAATATCTTCCCCTCTTTTATCACCCGTGGGCCTGGAGTGCCAGGCAGTGTTAACAGTGCCACAGACAGTGTTATGTGATGCAAGACAGATTAGTTACCCAGTGTTAGGCTGTCTTGTTACCTGACCTGCCTACCCCTCTCCTGTGACATGGGGTCAGGTGTTATGCAGTGCTATGTGATGCCAGGCAGTGTTCATAGTGGCATAGATTTGTGTGGTGCCAGAATCAGTGTGATGCCAGTCACTGGTGCCAGGGACGGTATATGTATAGAATAACACCCAGGTGACCCTACGACAAAGCCTTATTTTTCTCCCTCACTCCCCTCAATGTTACCAGCTTACCGTAGGCATAACATTGTATCTTTCTGTTTCTGGCCCATAAATATTGCAAAAAATAGCATCAGTAATTACCGATGTTAACAATAATTATAAATGCATATTGTTATCTTTATGGGGCGATAGTTTGGGGTCAGAAAAGACAATACGCCAAGTACTACTAAGGGCTGGTAACCCCAAACTACCACTTGAGCCAGCTAAACGTAATATATGGAGGAGAAAAGAGAATAAATGAACCCGTGGACATACCCACAACTCCTGTGAAAGCCTTGGCAAATATGTGTAGGCCTACTTGTGTGCCAACATATGTAAGAGCATGGGCCTAACTTTTCTTCTTCCTCCTCAGGTTTTGGGCGCCCAGATGTACACGTGAACTAACAGTCTTGGCTTCAGGGCAGGTCGCTAAAATGGTATGTGTGTGTGTGTGTGTGTGTGTGTGTGTGTGTGTGTGTGTTAGGAAGGTTTTCATCATTAATATAAAAGCTTGTTGTTGGGGTGAGAGGTGGAATCAGAGGTCAGCGATGAATAGATACGTTTATTGGGGTAGTGAGAACAGACTCCCGCCGTGAGGGGCGGCCGGGCTAACTGAGGCTTTCGCGCTAATTGATTTTTTTCTTGGTAAATGGTTGCTCGCGCTAATTGCGGTTCGCTCTAATTGATCTCGCGCTAAGTGGGGCTTTCACGCTAATTGATCTTTTTCTTGGTAAATGGTTGCTCGCGCTAATTGCGGTTCGCTCTAAATGATCTCGCGCTAAGTGGGGCTTTCACGCTAATTGATCTTTATCTTGGTAGATGGTGGCTCGCGCTAATTGCGGTTCGCACTAACTGAGACTTTCGCGCTAATTAATTATTTTCTTGGTAGATGGTGGCTCGCGCTAAAGAACTCTGCCCACTGCACTGCCTGAGTAGATGGCCGAAGGACAACCTTGCTGATGGCGTCCAAGGCCGTGGGTGGAGTCAGGGCACGAGGGCCCTGGGGATCATGGGTGCAGGTGCCCTAGGGGACTGGGCGAGTGTCCTGCGTGGGAGAGGCATCTTGGAGTGGTCAGTTAGTAGGTCCAGACTTCCGTTCACTGTGCCATGTAAGATGTCTGGCTAAGGAAATGCAGGGCGTGTGTGCTCCCGTTTACTGAGTGAGTCAGTAACTGACAAAGGTTCTCCTCGCCGGTGCGGGCGCAGGCAGAAAACATCTCGTACATCCAACAGGAACCCCCTTATATGGGCGGTTGCCTACGTCACTATACGTCGTTACTACGTCATAACCGTTGACTTTACACATAAGGCACTGAGGGTGCACTCTATGATATGGTTACATCCTCATAAGAGTGAATATTCATGAGTATTCTACATGGCTTGGGTTTACATGATTCTCGTCCTTTGGCGTGGTGCTGTCGTTGGGTGAAGTGGGTGGTTTCCGGCAGAGCTATGTGGTGGCCTGAGACGCCCCTTTTTACTTCCTGTGTGTTTCCATAATGGTTTGTTCTTCACACTGTCGCCTCGCTGTGCTGTGTTCTTCAAATTGTTCTTGTTATTAGATGAATTCTACCGTTCATCATCGCTTTCTTCTTCTTTGTTTATTTGTGGTGCTCGTACTGGGTCAGGAGGTGTTACTGCATCTGTGTTGGTAGATGTAGTGCCCTGCGGGGCACCACAAGTGCCTGCCTGCCTTTCACAGCCTTCCTCTTTGTGTGTGTGTGTGTGTGTGTGTGTGTGTTGTGTTGACTCTTATTTTCTTTTATTTTTTCTTCCTAACTGTTTTCCTGTCAACAGAGTGTCCAGAGGAAGGAAAGAAGAGAGAAAGGAAGGAAGTGAGTGGACAGCTTTTGGTGGCTTTTCTGTGGTCAGGTCAGGTCAGGTCAGGGGCCGGGACATGCAGCTTTTTGTCCTTGTCGTCAGAAGAGTGTTCTGGCCACACCTGTCAGTGTTAGATTGGAATTATAAGAACCAGAAATTTGTAAGAAAAGTTTTTGAGGAAACAGTTTTGTTGTTTGGAAGAAGAATGTCATGGCTCTGTGAACCAGTCCTCCTCCTCCTCCTCCTGAGGTGGCTTATAGCAGCACGTGTAGTGTGCCGGGCTGCACTGTGTTGTCAGTCTGGGCAGCAGCAGTGTTCTGGGCTCATCCACTCATTGTAATGTTGGTTTTCAGAGCGGTGGCACTGCCGGCACTTCCTCAAGAAGGCTCTCCTGACCATGACTGGCTGGTTTGACAGTCTGCTGCTTAGTGGTGAGTGTAAGATGTCAGGCTAAGGAAACGCAGGGCGTGTGCTCCCGTGTGGGAAGTGAGCTATTTCCAGCCAGCTGGCAAGCCTGTCGGCGTAGGCCATGTACGTGTGTCCTTCGTGCTGGAACATGTCGGCCACCGTCTGCTGGAACGGGTACTCGGGGGGCGGCGTCATCGCCAGCGTTTCTGCGGGCTGCGATGGGGCGCGTGTTTCGCATTCTGTGCATGCGGAGCGGTGGTGCCGCAGGTCCCCCTCAATCCCCGGCCAGTATACACACTGCCTCGCCCTCCGCAGCATGGAACCGAGGCCCTGGTGGCTGGCGTGTAGGTTTGCTGCTACCTGCTGTCGGAGAGCTTCGGGGATGACGAGGCGCACGTACCCCTGGTCAAACATGTATGTCACTACGTCGTGCATCACTGCCAGCCTGTCCCTCGCCCCATAGAAGGGACGCAGGGATGCCACTTCTTGTGCTTTATGCTGGTGCCAGTCACCCGCCATGACCTTGGCGACTAACATCTGGTACGTCGGGTCGTCGGCGGCCTTCCGCTTGACTCCCGATCGGTGCAGGCTATGACTGCGGCGGCGACTGCCCCGATGATATCCTCGTCCGAGTCGAGGTCCGCTGTTGTCGGGGGTGCCCTGAGAGCTGGGTAGCGGGACAGAAAGTCGGCGGCGGTGTTGCTCTTCCCAGGGAGGTATTTGATTTGGAATCGGAACTGTAGTGTTCGTTCCTTGAGCCTGAAGAGCCTGGGGTTGACAACGCTCGTCAGAGCTGTCTCCTAGGAGCTTCACAAGGGGGGCGGTCACGATGGTGAGGTTTGGGCATCCCAGCAGGAACAACCTCGCCTTTTGGAGGCACCACGCCACCGCCAGAGCCTCCCCTTCCACAGCTGCGTATCCAGCCTCGGCGGTGGTGAGGTGCCGGCTGCCGCACAGGGCCAGGTGCCACCCGCCCTTACAGCAGTATGGGGCGGAGGCCGATGCACAACTGCAGTACTGCTGGAGGATGACGAATCCGATGCCCTCTCGGCTCCAGTCGGTGATGGCAGCGGTGGGGCGGGTTTTATCGTGTCGTCAGACCGTCCAGCTGGCATATAGTGTCCTGGGCTTGGCGGAATTTCTACTGAAGCTGGTCGTCCCAGTACACGTGTCTTCGGTTGGTTTCTTCAGTAACTCCGGAAGGCGTTCGCGATCGGCGCGGTGGCGAGGAAGGGGCGAGCTGGTTTACGGCCATACCACGATCTGATGTCCGCGGATGGCTTGCCCGGCATGTGGAAGCCCCTGACGTGGAAGGCTGAAGTGGGCGTACGGGCGTGATCTTAAGTGTCTTCCTTTGAGAAAATAAGGATATATATTTTTCATGGCGGGCTTGGGGCAGATACTTAGCCCGTAACATAGTTTTCGTTTTCACGGCTAAAATAGATCTTTCCTGCACTAGTCTCATGTACCCACGTGCACGGGCGTGGAAGGCTAATGGGAGTAGGTGGAATTCAATTAGGTCATGTTCGATGTAGAAGAATGGGTAAATGGGGTCAGTAACTTGCGTGGTGATACTTAAAGGGGCGGGGGCTAACGGTAATGGAGGGGGCTAATGGGTGTAGGTGAAACTCGAAAATGGATCATGTTTGGTGTCAAATACTGGAATAATGGGGTCAGTAAATTGCGTGGTGATAATTAAAGGGGGCGGGGGTTAATGGTAATTGGGGGCTAATGTGAGTAGGTGAAACTCGAAAATAGGTCATGTGAGGTGTCAAATACTGTAAATGGGGTCAGTAAATTGCGTGGTGATAATCAGAGGGGCGGTGAATGGTAATGGGGTGCCATGGGGTGGAGATGGAATTCGTAATTTGGTCATGTTCGGTGTCGAATAATGGGTAAATGGGGTCAGTAAATTGCGTGGTGATAATTAAAGGGGCGGGGTTAATGGTAATGGGGGGCTCATTGGGAGTAGGTGGAATTCGTAATTTGGTCATGTTCGGTGTCGAATAATGGGTAAATGGGGTCAGTAAATTGCGTGGTGATAATTAAAGGGGTGGGGCTAATGTTAATGGAGGGGCTAATGGAGTACGTGAAACTCGAAAATGGGTCATGTGAGGTGTCAAATACTGGGTTAATGGGGTCAGTAAATTGCATGGTGATAATCAGAGGGGCAGGGTTGATAGTAATGGAGGGGCTAATGGGAGTAGGTGGAATTCGCAATTTGGTCATGTTCGGTGTCGAATAATGGGTAGATGGGACAGTAAATTGCGTGGTGATAATTAAAGGGGCGGGGTTAATGGTAATGGGGGCTCATTGGGAGTAGGTGGAATTCTTAATTTGGTCATGTTCGGTGTCGAGTAATGGGTAAATGGGGTCAGTAAATTGCGTGGTGATAATTAAAGGGTGCGGGATTTATGGTAATGGAGGGGGCCCAATGGGTGCAAGTGAAACTCGAAAATAGGTCATGTTCCGTGTCGAATGATGGGTAAATGGGGTCAGTAAAATGCTAGCTGATAATAAAAAAAGGCGGGGGTTAATGGTAATGGGGGGGGGGGGCCATTGGGAGTAGGTGGAATTCGTAATTAGGTCATGTTCGGTGACGAATAAGGGGTAAATAGGGTCAGTAAATTGCGTGCTGATAATTAAAAGGGGCGGGGGTTAACGGTAATGGGGGGGGGCTAATGGGAGTAGGTGTAATTCGTAATTACCACGGCCTGATCATGTGCTAGACTCATGATATGTATTCACCAAGGCCTGATCATGTACTAGACTCGTGATATGGATTCACCATGGCCCGATCATGTGCTAGACTCGTGGTATGAGTTCACCATGGCCTGATCATGTGCTGGACTCTTTTATTCTGTTGTATTCTGTTGTATTCTCTTTTATTCTGTTGTATTCTGTTGTATTCTCTTTTATTCTGTTGTATTCTGTTGTGTTCTGTTGTATTCTCTTTTATTCTGTTGTATTCTCTTTTATTCTGTTGTATTCTGTTGTATTATCTTTTATTCTGTTGTATTCTGTTGTATTCTGTTGTATTCTCTTTTATTCTGTTGTATTCTGTTGTATTCTGTTGTATTATCTTTTATTCTGTTGTATTCTCTTTTATTCTGTTGTATTCTGTTGTATTCTCTTTTATTCTGTTGTATTCTGTTGTATTATGTTTTATTCTGTTGTATTCTCTTTTATTCTGTTGTATTCTGTTGTATTCTCTTTTATTCTGTTGTATTCTGTTGTATTATGTTGTATTCTCTTTTATTCTGTTGTATTCTATTGTGTTCTGTTGTATTCTCTTTTATTCTGTTGTATTCTGTTGTATTATCTTTTATTCTGTTGTATTCTCTTTTATTCTGTTGTATTCTCTTTTATTCTGTTGTATTCTGTTGTATTATCTTTTATTCTGTTGTATTCTGTTGTATTCTCTTTTATTCTGTTGTATTCTGTTGTATTCTGTTTTATTATCTTTTATTCTGTTGTATTCTGTTGTATTCTCTTTTATTCTGTTGTATTCTCTTTTATTCTGTTGTATTCTGTTGTATTATCTTTTATTCTGTTGTATTATCTTTTATTCTGTTGTATTCTGTTGTATTCTCTTTTATTCTGTTGTATTCTGTTGTATTCTCTTTTATTCTGTTGTATTCTGTTGTATTCTGTTGTATTCTGTTGTATTCTGTTTTATTCTGTTGTATTCTGTTGTATTCTCTTTTATTCTGTTGTATTCTGTTGTATTCTCTTTATTCTGTTGTATTCCAGTGGTGTATCAGAATTGGTGTACATTTGAAATAAGGGAAGTTTATGCATTTTATCATTGACTTGGAAACACGAACGTTTGCTTAATTATGGGCGAACGGCTTAGAGTTACCTCGTGCAATAATATCAGGTAATGTGGCTAAATACTGACCACTGGGGGCGGAATACCTTTATAATTTAGAGTGTGTGAGGAGGTGCCAGGTCAGGAATGTGCCAGCATTAGATTACCCCGTTAGGGCAGTTCTAACTTCCCGCGTGTCGAGGGCCGCCGGACCGACCCAGCCCCGTAGGACAGTTTTCGCGTTGTGTCACTAATTATCGTTTGCAGGAAGTCGCCACGCCCCACGCATTCTTTGTCGATGGGGAAAACACCTACACTGGCGTTAAGCCGTAGATGATGTAATGTGCAGAAAACAGCTCAAATATTTTCAGCGGGCAGGGCGGGGTGGTTGACATTCACCTCCTTAACCAAAATTTTCGTTTTCACGGCTAAAATACATCTTTCCTGCACTAGTCTCATATATCCACGTGTGCGAGCGTGGAAGGCTGGCTTTGTGGGTGTACAGGCGTGATCTTAAGTGTCTTCCTTTTGAAAATAATGATATATATTTTTTCGTGGCGGGCTGGGACGGTAGCTAGCCCGTAACATATTTCATTTCACGGCTAAGAAATACATCTTTCCTGCACTAATCCTCATGTATCCACGTATGCACGGGCGTGGAAAGGCTGTCGTGGGCTTGGGCGTGATCTTAAGTGTCTTCCTTTTGGAAAATAAGGATATATATTTTTCGTGGCAGGCTGGAACAGTAACCTACCCCATGCTTATATTTTTTCGTTTCGGCTAAATACATCTTTCCTGCACTAATCCTCATGTATCCACGTATGCTTTTGAGGCGTGGAAGGCTGTCGTGGGAATTGAACTCAGGCTCTCTCGTTTGCCAGGCCGGGTGTGCTAACCACTGCCACAGAAGCCCCTGCTGGGTTGGGAGGGGGCGGATTGGTTGCATATGGACATGTGGTGTGAGCAGCCAATAGTGGTTTTAGGTCTGGTAATTCATATTTGAAACCACACATGCCGGAATGACCACGACCCTTACTTCCTTACCTTCCTGGCCTGCCGACCCAGCATAAATTAGTAAAAAGAAATGCCTGCTGTTAATGGATATTCAGTCCACAACTATGTGGGGTGTGTTGTTGCATAATACCTTGACATCCCTGTACTGTAAGATTCCATTAATTCTAACCTAACCTTGGGGTAGGAGTTAGGTAGCATGTGCTTGCATACCAATTTTGAGACACTGACTGTTCATTTTCTGATAAATATATGATGCCTGCTATTATTTATAAGGTTGGATTTCCAGAAACTAAATGACCGACTCTTCCATGCCTGGGAATGACCCCGCCCTGCCTGCGTCATGACCTCCGGCATACATTGGTAAATGCATACCACTGTTGATGGTTACACAAGCCCATAGCTGTGTGAGGTGATTACCTGTTTTCTTGCTTAGAGGACCGTACGAAACGCAGTCCCTGCTTTTTACCGCCAGGTCAATAAAAAAGAAAACTAACCTAATCTAACCCCGTCTGAGGTACCTCTGAAAATTTCTCGTATTCCATTTATGCCTTGATTCCTTGGTACACTTATTTCTGCTTTGGTCAGTATATGATGCTCTTTATTATGGGGATGCTGCTTCCATTTTACAAGCCGTGCCTTCTGAATGGATGACTTTTTTAATGCTGGAGGTCACTCCTGACGCCCCGCCCTGCGTCACGACCTGCCCCGGCATCAGTTGGTAAATAATGCGTAGTACTGGTAATGGTTATCCAGCACACAGCTAAATTGGGCAATATTATCATATATATTGCCATGAGCTGGTTCTGTTTAAAATAAGACTGTTACCTCATAAAACCTAACGTGTGCAGCTGATGCAATACATTGTCTACAGGGTGTGATCGGATGGCTAGGAAGTTTAGTGTTATTAATTCTAACTAACCTAATAGACAAGACCTAACGACACCCTGACCCCGACCTGTGTCTCTGCCAGAATACAATGGCTGTTATAAAACTTTTCACATTTTCAAGTTTTCAATATTAATAAGCTGTTAGTTAGTATTAAGATACTAACATAATATAAACCTCATGAAACGTCGCTAATGTATGTGTATACCCTTACCGTCAGGGAGTAGAGAAGTGTCAGGGAGGATTTTTAAGTGTCTTCCACCAGGTGTGTCTGAGGTGGTGCGTTTTTCATATATATATGATGAGTGTGTTTACTCATGAGGAATATTGTTCATGAGTTGGTTGCTTTTACAACTCTTAAGCTGAATTGGGTGTGAATTTAAAACCTCAATTCCACCAACGATTCTAAATACTGTGTAATCTTATAGCTCAGTTCAAATTAGCTACTCTTCCTGCTCGGTCTCCTCACTGCGCGGTGCCAGCCCTCTGAGCAACCTCCGCCCGGGCCTCCCACCTGTGGTGTCATGACAGGCGACCTCGTGAGCACTGGCACTGCACTTGGCCCCCTCAGGCGTCGGCCACTGCCGATTAGTCCGCCTGGTACTTGTTGCCTCAGTGTCGTCAGCAGCAGTATGGGGCGGAAGCCGATGCACAGCTGCAGTGCTGCTGGAGGATGACAGATCGTGCCCTCTCGGCTCCAGTCGGTGATGGCAGCGGTGGGCGGGACTGTCGTGTCGTCAGACCCGTCCTTGGCCAGCTGGCATGGTGTCCTGGGCTTGGCCCGGGCGTTCTACTGAAGCTGGTCGTCCCAAAGTACACGTGTCTTTCGGTTGTTTCTTCAATAACTCGGAAGAGAGAGAGATTCATAAATGTCGGCAGTGGCGAGAAAGAGAAGCGGCTTCAAAAGTTTCTGAAGCCATACCACGATCTGATATCGCGCGATGGATGTTACCGGCATGTGGAAGCCCCTGGCGTGGAAAGGCTGGGCGTCGGGCGTGATAGATGTCTTTGTGAAATAAGGATATATATATTTTTTTCATGGCGGGCTTAGGGCAGATGTAGCCGTAACATAGTTGCGTTTCGTTTTCACGGCTAAAATAGTCTTTCCTGCACTAGTCTCGTAGCCTTACGTGTGCCGCGGTAGGCTAATGGGGTAAGTGGAATAATTAGGTCTCATGTTCGATGTAGAAGAATGGGTAAATGGGGTCCAAGTAAATTGCGTGGTGATAATTAAAGGGGCGAAGCTAGCAGTAATGGAGGGGCTAATGGGTGTAGGTGAAACTCGAAATGGATCATGTAAGGGTGTCAAATGCTGGAATAATGGGGTCAGTAAATTGCGTGGTGATAATGAGGAGGGCGGGGGGGTTAATGGTAATGGGGGGGCTAATGGGTGTAGGTGAAACTCGAAAATGGATCATGTGGTGTCAAATACTGGGTTAATGGGGTCAATGGTGCGTGGTGATAATGAGAGGGGCGGGGGTTGATGGTAATGGAGGCTAATGGGGAAGTAGGTGGATTTCATCAATTAGGTGATGTTCGGTGACCGAATAATGGGTAAATGGGTCAATAATTGCGTGGTGATAATTAAAGGGGGCGGTTAATGGTAATTGGGGGAGGGGCTAATGGGAGTAGATGAAACTTGGAAATAGGTCACTTCTGATTGTCAAATACTTTTTCTGGTAAATGGGGTCAGTAAATTGCGGTGATAATCAGAGGCGAGGTGAATGGTAATGGGGGGGTGCCATTAGGTGTGGGTGGAATTCGTAATTTATTTCATGTTCGGTGTCGAATAATGGGTAAATGGGGTCAGTAAATTGCGTAGTGATAATTAAAGGTGAGGGTTAATGGTAATGGGGGGTCATTGGGAGTAAATTGAAATTCATGGTACCTTGGTCATGTTTTGGTGTCGAATTATGGGTAAATGGGAGTCAGTAATTGCGTGGTGATGGTAAAGGGTGGGGCTAACACGTTAATGGAGGGCTAATGAGTACGTGAAACTCGAAATGGGTCATGTAATTAATAAATACTGGGTTAATAGGGTCCAATAAATTGCATGGTGATAATCAGAGGGTAGGGGCTGATAGTAATGGAGGGGCTAATGGGGAGTAGGTGGAATTCTTAATTTGGTCATGTTCGGTGTCGAATAATGGGTAGATAGGGGATGATAAATTCGTGGTGATAATTAAAGGGGCGGGGTTAATGGTAATGGGGGGCTAATGGGAGTATGAATTCATAATTAGGTCATGTTCGGTGTCGAGTAATGGGTAAATGGGGTCAGTAAATTGTGGTGATAATTAAAGGGTGCGAGGTTTATATGGTATTAGAGGGGGGCCAATGGAGTGAAACTCGAAAATAGGTCATGTTCGGTGTCGAATGATGGGTAAATGGGTCAATAAGTGCGTGGTGGTAATTAAAAGGCGAGTTAATGGTAATGGGGGGCCATTGGGAGTAGGTGAATTCGTAATTAGGTCATGTTACGGTGGCCGAATAAGGGGTAAATAGGGTCAGTAAATTGCGTGCTGATAATTAAAAGGGCAGGGGTTAGCGGTAATGAGGGGGCTAATGGGGTAGGTGTAATTCGTAGTGCACGGCCTGATCATGTAGACTCGCGTATATATCGCAAGGCCTGATCGTGTACTAGACTCATTATTATGGATTCACCATGGCCGATCATGCTAGACTCGTGGTATGGGTTCACCATGGCCTGATCATGTACTGGACTCGTGATGTGTTCACCGCAGCCTGATCATGTGCTAGACTCGTGATATGGATTCACCATGAGCTTGATCATGTGCTAGACTCGTGGTATAAGTTCACCATGGCCAGATCATAATAACTGGACTCTTTTATTCTGTTTAATATTCTGTTGTATTCTCTTTTATTCTGTTGTATTCTCTATCTCTGGTATTATCTTGTATTCTGTTGTATTCTCTTTTTATTTGTTGTATTCTGTTGTATATTCTGTTGTATTCTCTTTTATTCTGTTGTATTCTGTTGTGTTATCTTTTATTCTGTTGTATTCTCTTTTATTCTGTTGTATGTTGTATTCTGTTGTATTCTGTTGTATCTCTGTTGTATTCTGTTGTATCTTTTATTCTGTTGTATTTCTCTTGTATTCTGTTGTATTCTCTTTTATTCTGTTGTATTCTGTTGTATTATCTTTTATTCTGTTGTATTCTGTTGTATTATCTTTTATTCTGTTGTATTCTCTTTATTCTGTTGTATTCTCTTTTATTCTGTTGTTTCTGTTGTATTCTTTTTATTCTGTTGTATTCTGTTGTATTATCTTTATTCTGTTGTTGTATTCTGTTGTATTCTCTTTTATTCTGTTGTTTTCTGTTGTATTCTGTTGTATTCTCTTTTATTCTGTTGTATTCTGTTGTATTATCTTTATTCTGTTGTATTCTGTTGTATTCTGTTGTATTCTTTATTCTGTTGTATTCTCTTTTATTCTGTTGTATTCTGTTGTATTCTCTTTTATTCTGTTGTATTCTGTTGTATTATCTTTTTATTCTGTTGTATTCTCTTTTATTCTTATGTTCTGTTGTATTCTTTTATTCTGTTGTATTCTGTTGTATTCTGTTGTATTCTCTTTATTCTGTTGTATTCTGTTGTATTCTCTTTTATTCTGTTGTATTCTCTTTTATTCTGTTGTATTCTGTTGTATTATCTGTTTATTCTTGTATTCTGTTGTATTCTCTTTTATTCTGTTGTATTCTGTTGTATTATCTTTTATTCTGTTGTATTCTCTTTATTCTGTTGTATTCTCTTTTATTCTGTTGTATTCTCTTTTATTCTGTTGTATTCTGTTGTATCTCTTTATTCTGTTGTATCTCTGTATTCTTTTATTTTATTCTGTTGTATTCTCTTTTTATTCTGTTGTATTCTGTTGTATTCTCTTTTATTCTGTTGTATTCTCTTTATTCTGTTGTATTCTGTTGTATTCTTTTTATTCTGTTGTATTCTGTTGTATTCTCTTTATTCTGTTGTATTCTGTTGTATTCTCTTTTATTCTGTTGTATTCTGTTGTATTCTCTTTTTATTCTGTTGTTGTATTCTCTTTTATTCTGTTGTATTCTGTTGTATTCTCTTTATTCTGTTGTATTCTGTTGTATTCTCTTTATTCTGTTGTATTCTGTTGTATTCTCTTTTATTCTGTTGTATTCTGTTGTATCTCTTTTATTCTGTTGTATTCTGTTGTTTTTTCTTTTATTCTGTTGTATTCTCTTTTATTCTGTTGTATTCTGTTGTATTCTCTTTATTCTGTTGTATTCTGTTGTATTCTCTTTTATTCTGTTGTATTCTCTTTATTCTGTTGTATTCTGTTGTATTATCTTTTATTCTGTTGTATTCTGTTGTTTTATTCTGTTGTATTCTTGTTGTATTCTCTTATTCTGTTGTATTCTGTTGTATTTTTATTCTGTTGTATTCTGTTTTATTCTGTTGTATTCTCTGTTGTATTCTGTTGTATTCTCTTTTTATTCTGTTGTATTCTGTTGTATTCTCTTTTATTCTGTTGAATTCTGTTTTATTCTCTTTTATTCTGTTGTATTCTGTTGTATTCTGTTGTATTCTGTTGTATTCTTGTTGTATTCTTTTATTCTGTTGTATTCTGTTGTATTCTCTTTTATTCTGTTGTATTCTCTTTTATTCTGTTGTATTATCTTTTATTCTGTTGTATTCTGTTGTATTTTTATTCTGTTATTCTATTGTATCTCTTTTATTCTGTTGTATTCTCTTTGTATTCTGTTGTATTCTGTTGTATTCTGTTGTATTCTGTTGTATTCTGTTGTATTCTTTTATTCTGTTGTATTCTGTTGTATTCTCTTTATATTCTGTTGTATTCTTTTATTCTGTTGTATTCTGTTGTATTCTGTTGTATTCTTTTATTCTTATTCTGTTGTATTCTCTTTATTCTTGTATTCTGTTGTATTCTGTTGTATTCTCTTTATTCTGTTGTATTCTCTTTTATTCTGTTGTATTCTGTTGTATTCTCTTTATTCTGTTGTATTCTGTTGTATTCTCTTTTATTCTGTTGTATTCTCTTTTATTCTGTTTGTATTCTCTTTATTCTGTTGTATTCTGTTGTATTATCTTTATTCTGTTGTATTCTGTTGTATTCTTGTTGTATTCTCTTTTATTCTGTTGTATTCTCTTTTATTCTGTTGTATTCTGTTGTATTCTCTTTTATTCTGTTGTATTCTGTTGTATTCTCTTTATTCTGTTGTATTCTTGTATTCTGTATTATCTTTTATTCTGTTGTATTCTGTTGTATTCTCTTTTATTCTGTTGTATTCTGTTGTATCTCTTTTATTCTGTTGTATTCTGTTGTATTCTCTTTTATTCTGTTGTATTCTGTTTTATTGTTTTGTATTCTGTAGTATTATCGTTTATTCTGTTGTATCTTTATTCTGTTGTATTCTCTTTTATTCTGTTGTATTCTGTTTTATTCTGTTGTATTCTTTTATTCTGTTGTATTCTGTTGTATTCTTTTATTCTGTTGTATTCTTGTTGTATTCTCTTTTATTCTGTTGTATTCTGTTGTATCTCTTTTATTCTGTTGTATTCTCTGTTGTATTCTGTTCTTTATTCTGTTGTATTCTGTTGTATTCTGTTGTATATTCTGTTGTATTCTCTTTTATTCTGTTGTATTCTGTTGTATTCTCTTTTATTCTGTTGTATTCTATTTTATTCTTTTGTAATCTCTTTATTCTCTTTGTATTCTGTTGTATTCTGTTGTATTCTCTTTTATTCTGTTGTATTCTGTTGTATTCTCTTTTATTCTGTTGTATTCTGTTGTATTCTCTTGTATTCTCTTTTATTCTGTTGTATTCTCTTTTATTCTGTTGTATTCTGTTGTATTCTCTTTTATTCTGTTGTATTCTGTTGTATCTTTTATTCTGTTGTATTCTATTTGTATTCTGTTGTATTATCTTGTATTCTGTTGTATTCTCTTTTATTCTGTTGTATTCTGTTGTATTCTCTTTTATTCTGTTGTATTCTGTTGTATTCTCTTTTATTCTGTTGTATTCTGTTGTATTATCTTTTATTCTGTTGTATTCTGTTGTATTCTCTTTTATTCTGTTGTATTCTGTTTTATTCTGTTTTATTCTGTTGTATTCTCTTTATGTTGTATTCTTTATTCTGTTGTATTCTGTTTTATTCTGTTTTATTCTGTTGTATTCTGTTTTATTCTGTTGTATTATCTTTTATTCTGTTGTATTCTCTTTTATTCTGTTGTATTCTCTTTTATTATGTTGTATTCTGTTGTATTCTCTTTTATTCTGTTGTATTCTGTTGTATTATCTTTTATTCTGTTGTATTCTGTTGTATTCTCTTTTATTCTGTTGTATTCTGTTGTATTCTGTTGTATTCTGTTGTATTCTCTTTTATTCTGTTGTATTCTGTTGTATTCTCTTTTATTCTGTTTCTGTTGTATTCATTCTTGTATTTCTCTTTTATTCTGTTGTATTCTCTTTTTATTCTGTTGTATTCTGTTGTATTCTCTTTTATTCTGTTGTATTCTGTTGTATTATCTTTTATTCTGTTGTATTCTGTTCTTTATTCTGTTGTAATCTTTTGTATTCGCATTAATTCTGTTGTATTCTGTTGTATTATCGTTTATTCTGTTGTATTCTGTTGTATTCTTTTATTTGTATTCTGTATTCTGTTGTATTCTCTTTTATTCTGTTGTATTCTGTTGTCTTCTATTTTATTCTGTTGTATTCTGTTGTATTCTCTCTTTATTCTGTTGTATTCTGTTGTATTCTCTTATTCTATTCTCTTTTATTCTGTTGTATTCTCTTTTATTCTGTTGTATTCTGTTGTATTCTCTTTATTCTGTTGTATTCTGTTGTATTATCTTTTTATTCTGTTGTATTCTGTTGTATTCTCTTATTCTGTTGTATTCTGTTGTATTCTCTTTTTATTCTGTTGTATTCTGTTGTATTCTCTTTTTATTCTGTTGTATTCTGTTTTATTCTGTTGTATTCTCTTTATTCTGTTGTATTCTGTTGTATTCTCTTTGATTCTGTTGTAATCTTTTGTATTCTCTTTTATTCGGGTGTATTCTGTTGTCTTCTCATTTATTCTGGGGTATTCTGTTGTATTCTCTTTTATTCTGTTGTATTCTGTTGTATTCTCTTTTATTCTGTTGTATTCTCTTTTATTCTGTTGTATTCTCTTTTATTCTGTTGTATTCTGTTGTATTCTGTTGTATTCTCTTTTATTCTGTTGTATTCTGTTGTATTATCTTTTATTCTGTTGTATTCTGTTGTATTCTCTTTTAGTCTGTTGTATTCTGTTGTATTCTGTTGTAGTATCTTTCATTCTGTTGTATTCTGTTGTATTCTCTTTTATTCTGTTGTATTCTGTTGTATTATCTTTTATTCTGTTGTATTCTGTTGTATTCTCTTTTATTCTGTTGTATTCTGTTGTATTCTCTTTTATTCTGTTGTATTCTGTTGTATTATCTTTTATTCTGTTGTATTGTATTCTCTTTTATTTTGTTTTATTCTGTTGTATTCTCTTTTATTCTGTTGTATTCTGTTGTATTCTCTTTTATTCTGTTGTATTCTGTTGTATTCTCTTTTATTCTGTTGTATTCTGTTGTATTCTGTTTTATTCTGTTGTATTCTCTTTTATTCTGTTGTATTCTGTTGTATTCTCTTTTATTCTGTTGTATTCTCTTGTATTCTGTTGTATTCTCTTTTATTCTGTTTTATTCTGTTGTATTCTCTTTTATTCTGTTGTATTCTGTTGTATTATCTTTTATTCTGTTGTATTATGTTGTATTCTCCTTTATTCTGTTGTATTCTGTTGTATTCTCTTTTATTCTGTTGTATTCTGTTGTATTCTCTTTTATTCTGTTGTATTCTCTTTTATTCTGTTGTATTCTGTTGTATTCTGTTGTATTCTCTTTTATTCTGTTGTATTCTCTTTTATTCTGTTGTATTCTGTTGTATTCTCTTTTATTCTGTTGTATTCTGTTGTATTCTGTTGTATTCTCTTTTATTCTGTTGTATTCTGTTGTATTCTCTTTTATTCTGTTGTATTCTGTTTTATTCTCTTGTATTCTGTTGTATTCTCTTTTATTCTGTTGTATTCTGTTGTATTCTCTTGTATTCTGTTGTATTCTCTTTTATTCTGTTGTATTCTCTTTTATTCTGTTGTATTCTGTTGTATTCTCTTTTATTCTGTTGTATTCTGTTGTATTATCTTTTATTCTGTTGTATTCTGTTGTATTCTGTTGTATTCTCTTTTATTCTGTTGTATTCTGTTGTATTCTCTTTTATTCTGTTGTATTCTGTTGTATTCTCTTTTATTCTGTTGTATTCTCTTTTATTCTGTTGTATTCTGTTGTATTCTCTTTTATTCTGTTGTATTCTAGTTTATTCTGTTTTATTCTGTTGTATTCTCTTTTATTCTGTTGTATTCTGTTGTATTCTGTTGTATTATCTTTTATTCTGTTGTATTCTGTTGTATTCTCTTTTATTCTGTTGTATTCTCTTTTATTCTGTTGTATTCTGTTGTATTATCTTTTATTCTGTTGTATTCTGTTGTATTCTGTTGTATTCTCTTTTATTCTGTTGTATTCTGTTGTATTCTCTTTTATTCTGTTGTATTCTGTTGTATTCTCTTTTATTCTGTTGTATTCTCTTTTATTCTGTTGTATTCTGTTGTATTCTCTTTTATTCTGTTGTATTCTGTTGTATTCTCTTTTATTCTGTTGTATTCTGTTGTATTCTCTTTTATTCTGTTGTATTCTGTTGTATTCTCTTTTATTCTGTTGTATTCTGTTATATTCTCTTTTATTCTGTTGTATTATCTTTTATTCTGTTGTATTCTCTTGTATTTTGTTGTATTCTCTTTTATTCTGTTGTATTCTGTTGTATTCTCTTTTATTCTGTTGTATTCTGTTGTATTCTCTTTTATTCTGTTGTATTCTGTTGTATTATCTTTTATTCTCTTGTATTCTGTTGTATTCTGTTGTATTCTCTTTTATTCTGTTGTATTCTCTTTATTCTATTCTGTTATTCTCTTTTATTCTGTTGTATTCTGTTGTATTCTCTTTATTCTGTTGTATTCTCTTATTCTGTTGTATTCTGTTGTATTATCTTTTATTCTGTTGTATTCTGTTTTATTCTGTTGTATTCTGTTTTATTCTGTTGTATTCTGTTGTATTCTGTTGTATTCTCTTTTATTCTGTTGTATTCTGTTGTATTCTCTTTTATTCTGTTGTATTCTCTTTATTCTGTTGTTTTCTCTTTTATTATGTTGTATTCTGTTCTATTCTCTTTTTTTCTTTTGTATTCTGTTGTATTCTATTTTATTCTGTTGTATTCTTTTGTTTTCTCTTTTATTCTGTTGTTTTATGTTGTATTCTCTTTATTCTGTTGTATTCTGTTGTATTCTCTTTTTATTCTGTTGTATTCTGTTGTATTCTCTTTTATTCTGTTGTATTCTGTTGTATTATCTATTCTGTTGTATTCTGTTGTATTCTCTTTTATTCTGTTGTATTCTGTTGTATTCTCTTTTATTCTGTTGTATTCTGTTGTATTCTCTTTTATTCTGTTGTATTCTCTTTTATTCTGTTGTATTCTGTTGTATTCTCTTTTATTCTGTTGTATTCTGTTGTATTATCTTTTATTCTGTTGTATTCTGTTGTATTCTCTTTTATTCTGTTGTATTCTGTTGTATTCTCTTTTATTCTGTTGTATTCTGTTGTATTCTCTTTTATTCTGTTGTATTCTGTTGTATTCTCTTTTATTCTGTTGTATTCTGTTGTATTATCTTTTATTCTGTTGTATTCTCTTGTATTCTGTTGTATTCTGTTGTATTCTGTTGTATTCTGTTGTATTCTCTTTTATTCTGTTGTATTCTCTTTTATTCTGTTGTATTCTGTTGTATTCTCTTTTATTCTGTTGTATTCTGTTGTATTCTCTTTTATTCTGTTGTATTCTCTTTTATTCTGTTGTATTCTGTTGTATTCTCTTCTCTGTTGTATTCTGTTGTATTCTCTTTTATTCTGTTGTATTCTGTTGTATTCTGTTGTATTCTCTTTTATTCTGTTGTATTCTCTTTTATTCTGTTGTATTCTGTTGTATTCTCTTTTATTCTGTTGTATTCTGTTGTATTCTCTTTTATTCTGTTGTATTCTGTTGTATTCTGTTGTATTCTCTTTTATTCTGTTGTATTCTCTTTTATTCTGTTGTATTCTGTTGTATTCTCTTTTATTCTGTTGTATTCTCTTTTATTCTGTTGTATTCTGTTGTATTCTCTTTTATTCTGTTGTATTCTGTTGTATTCTGTTGTATTCTGTTGTATTTATTCTCTTTTATTCTGTTGTATTCTGTTGTATTCTCTTTAATTCTGTTGTATTTTCTCTTTGTATTCTGTTGTATTCTCTTTTATTCTGTTGTATTCTGTTGTATTCTCTTTTATTCTGTTGTATTCTGTTGTATTCTTTTATTCTGTTGTATTCTCTTTTTATTCTGTTGTATTCTGTTGTATTCTCTTTGATTCTGTTGTATTCTGGTGTATTCTGTTGTATTCTCTTTTATTCTGTTGTATTCTGTTGTATTCTCTTTTATTCTGTTGTATTCTGTTGTATTCTCTTTTATTCTGTTGTATTCTATTTGTATTCTTTTATTCTGTTGTATTCTGTTTATTCTCTCTTTTATTCTGTTGTATTCTGTTATTATCTTTTATTCTGTTGTATTCTGTTGTATTCTGTTGTATTCTGTTTTATTCTGTTTTATTCTCTTGTATTCTGTTGTATTCTGTTGTATTATCTTTTATTCTGTTGTATTCTCTTATTCTTTTTATTCTGTTGTATTCTGTTGTATTCTCTTTTATTCTGTTGTATTCTGTTGTATTCTCTTTTATTCTGTTGTATTCTGTTGTATTCTCTTTTATTCTGTTGTATTCTGTTGTATTCTCATTTATTCTGTTGTATTCTCTTTTATTCTGTTGTATTCTGTTGTATTCTCTTTTATTCTGTTGTATTCTGTTTTATTCTCTTTTATTCTGTTGTATTCTGTTGTATTCTCTTGTAGTATGTTTTATTCTGTTGTATTCTCTTTTATTCTGTTGTATTCTGTTGTATTCTCTTTTATTCTGTTGTATTCTGTTTTATTCTGTTGTATTCTGTTGTATTCTCTTTTATTCTGTTGTATTCTGTTTTATTCTGTTGTATTCTGTTGTATTCTCTTTTATTCTGTTGTATTCTGTTGTATTCTCTTTTATTCTGTTGTATATTCTGTTGTATTCTCTTTTATTCTGTTGTATTCTGTTGTATTCTCTTTTATTCTGTTGTATTCTGTTGTATTCTCTTTTATTCTGTTGTATTCTGTTGTATTCTCTTTTATTCTGTTGTATTCTGTTGTATTCTCTTTTATTCTGTTGTATTCTGTTGTATTATCTTTTATTCTGTTGTATTCTGTTGTATTCTGTTGTATTCTCTTTTATTCTGTTGTATTCTGTTGTATTCTCTTTTATTCTGTTGTATTCTGTTGTATTCTCTTTTATTCTGTTGTATTCTGTTGTATTCTCTTTTATTCTGTTGTATTTTTTTTTATTCTGTTGTATTCTGTTGTATTCTCTTTTATTCTGTTGTATTTCTATTCTGTTGTATTCTCTTTTTATTCTGTTTTATTCTGTTGTATTCTATTTTATTCTGTTGTATTCTGTTGTATTCTCTTTTTTTCTGTTGTATTGTTGTATTCTGTTGTATTCTCTTTTATTCTGTTGTATTCTGTTGTATTCTCTTTTATTCTGTTGTATTCTCTTTTATTCTGTTGTATTCTGTTGTATTATCTTTTTTTCTGTTGTATTCTCTTTTATTCTGTTGTATTCTGTTGTATTCTCTTTTATTCTGTTGTATTCTGTTGTATTCTCTTTTATTCTGTTGTATTCTCTTGTATTCTGTTGTATTCTCTTTTATTCTGTTGTATTCTCTTTTATTCTGTTGTATTCTCTTTTATTCTGTTGTATTCTGTTGTATTATCTTTTATTCTGTTGTATTCTGTTGTATTCTCTTTTATTCTGTTGTATTCTGTTGTATTCTGTTGTATTCTCTTTTATTCTGTTGTATTCTGTTTTATTCTGTTGTATTCTGTTGTATTCTCTTTTATTCTGTTGTATTCTGTTGTATTATCTTTTATTCTGTTGTATTCTGTTGTATTATCTTTTATTCTGTTGTATTCTGTTGTATTCTGTTGTATTCTCTTTTATTCTGTTGTATTCTGTTTTATTCTCTTTTATTCTGTTGTATTCTCTTTTATTCTGTTGTATTCTGTTGTATTATCTTTTATTCTGTTGTATTCTGTTGTATTCTCTTTTATTCTGTTGTATTCTGTTGTATTCTCTTTTATTCTGTTGTATTCTCTTTTATTCTGTTGTATTCTGTTTTATTCTGTTGTATTCTGTTGTATTCTGTTGTATTATCTTTTATTCTGTTGTATTCTGTTGTATTATCTTTTATTCTGTTGTATTCTGTTGTATTCTCTTTTATTCTGTTGTATTCTGTTGTATTCTCTTTTATTCTGTTGTATTCTGTTGTATTCTCTTTTATTCTGTTGTATTCATTTGTATTCTCTTTTATACTGTTGTATTATGTTGTATTCTCTTTTATTCTCTTTGTATTCTGTTGTATTGTCTTTTATTCTGTTGTATTCTGTTGTATTCTCTTTTATTCTGTTGTATTCTGTTGTATTATCTTTTATTCTGTTGTATTCTGTTGTATTCTTGTATTCTGTTTTATTCTGTTGTATTCTTGTATTCTGTTGTATTCTCTTTTATTCTGTTGTATTCTGTTGTATTCTCTTTTATTCTGTTGTATTCTGTTGTATTCTCTTTTATTCTGTTGTATTCTGTTGTATTCTCTTTTATTCTGTTGTATTCTCTTTTATTCTGTTGTATTCTGTTTTATTCTGTTGTATTCTGTTGTATTCTGTTGTATTCTCTTTTATTCTGTTGTATTCTGTTGTATTCTCTTTTATTCTGTTGTATTCTGTTGTATTCTCTTTTATTCTGTTGTATTCTGTTGTATTCTCTTTTATTCTGTTGTATTCTGTATTCTCTTTTATTCTGTTGTATTCTTGTATTCTGTTGTATTCTCTTTTATTCTGTTGTATTCTGTTGTATTCTGTTGTATTCTCTTTATTCTGTTGTATTCTGTTGTATTCTTTTATTCTGTTGTATTCTGTTGTATTCTCTTTTATTCTATTTGTATTCTGTTGTATTCTCTTTTATTCTGTTGTATTGTGTTATCTTTTATTCTGTTGTATTCTGTTGTATTCTCTTTTATTCTGTTGTATTCTGTTGTATTCTCTTTTATTCTGTTGTATTCTGTTGTATTCTGTTGTATTCTCTTTTATTCTATTTTATTCTGTTGTATTCTCTTTTATTCTGTTGTATTCTGTTGTATTCTCTTTTATTCTGTTGTATTCTGTTGTATTCTCTTTTATTCTGTTGTATTCTGTTGTATTCTCTTTTATTCTGTTGTATTCTGTTGTATTCTCTTTTATTCTGTTGTATTCTGTTGTATTCTCTTTTATTCTTATTCTGTTGTATTCTCTTTTATTCTGTTGTATTCTGTTGTATTCTCTTTTATTCTGTTGTATTCTGTTGTATTCTCTTTTATTCTGTTGTATTCTGTTGTATTCTGTTGTATTCTCTTGTATTCTGTTGTATTCTGTTGTATTCTCTTTTATTCTGTTGTATTCTCTTTTATTCTGTTGTATTCTGTTGTATTCTCTTTTATTCTGTTGTATTCTGTTTTATTCTGTTGTATTCTGTTGTATTCTGTTGTATTCTGTTGTATTCTCTTTTATTCTGTTGTATTCTCTTTTATTCTGTTGTATTCTCTTTTATTCTGTTGTATTCAGTTGTATTCTGTTTTATTCTGTAGTATTCTCTTTTAATCTGTTGTATTCTCTATTATACTGTTGAATTCTCTTTTTTTCTGTTTTATTATCTTTTATTCTGTTGTATTCTCTTTTATTCTGTTGTATTCTGTTGTATTCTGTTGTATTCTCTTTTATTCTGTTGTATTCTGTTGTATTCTCTTTTATTCTGTTGTATTCTGTTGTATTCTCTTTTATTCTGTTGTATTCTCTTTTATTCTGTTGTATTCTGTTCTATTCTTTTATTCTCTTTGTATTCTGTTGTATTCTGTTGTATTCTCTTTTATTCTGTTGTATTCTGTTGTATTATCTTTTATTCTGTTGTATTCTGTTGTATTCTGTTGTATTCTCTTTTATTCTGTTGTATTCTCTTTTATTCTGTTGTATTCTGTGGTATTCTCTTTTATTCTGTTGTATTCTGTTGTATTCTCTTTTATTCTGTTGTATTCTGTTGTATTCTCTTTTAGTCTGTTGTATTCTCTTTTTATTCTGTTGTATTCTGTTGTATTCTCTTTTATTCTGTTGTATTCTATTTGTATTCTCTTTTATTCTGTTGTATTCTGTTGTATTCTCTTTTATTCTCTTTGTATTCTGTTGTATTCTGTTGTATTCTCTTTTATTCTGTTGTATTCTGTTGTATTTCTCTTATTCTTATTCTGTTGTATTCTGTTGTATTCTCTTTTATTCTGTTGTATTCTGTTGTATTCTCTTTTATTCTGTTGTATTCTGTTGTATTCTCTTTTATTCTGTTGTATTCTGTTGTATTCTCTTTTATTCTGTTGTATTCTGTTTTATTCTGTTGTATTCTGTTGTATTCTGTTGTATTCTCTTTTATTCTGTTGTATTCTCTTTTATTCTGTTGTATTCTGTTGTATTCTGTTGTATTCTGTTGTATTCTTTTGTATTCTCTTTTATTCTGTTGTATTCTCTTTTATTCTGTTGTATTCTCTTTTATTCTGTTGTATTCTGTTGTATTCTCTTTTATTCTGTTGTATTCTGTTGTATTCTCTTTTATTCTGTTGTATTCTGTTGTATTTTCTTTATTCTGTTGTATTCTCTTTTATTCTGTTGTATTCTGTTGTATTCTCTTTTATTCTGTTGTATTCTCTTTTATTCTGTTGTATTCTGTTGTATTCTCTTTTATTCTGTTGTATTCTGTTGTATTCTCTTTTATTCTGTTGTATTCTGTTGTATTCTCTTTTATTCTGTTGTATTCTGTTGTATTCTCTTTTATTCTGTTGTATTCTCTTTTATTCTGTTGTATTCTGTTGTATTCTTTTATTCTGTTGTATTCTGTTGTATTCTCTTTTATTCTGTTGTATTCTCTTTTATTCTGTTGTATTCTGTTGTATTATCTTTTATTCTGTTGTATTCTTTTGTATTCTCTTTTATTCTGTTGTATTCTGTTGTATTCTCTTTTATTCTGTTGTATTCTGTTGTATTCTCTTTTATTCTGTTGTATTCTGTTGTATTCTGTTGTATTCTCTTTTATTCTGTTGCATTCTGTTGTATTCTGTTGTATTCTCTTTTATTCTGTTGTATTCTGTTGTATTCTCTTTTATTCTGTTGTATTCTGTTGATTTATATTTATTCTGTTGTATTCTGTTGTATTCTCTTTTATTCTGTTGTATTCTCTTTTATTCTGTTGTATTCTCTTTTATTCTGTTGTATTCTGTTGTATTCTCTTTTATTCTGTTGTATTCTGTTGTATTATCTTTTATTCTGTTGTATTCTGTTGTATTCTCTTTTATTCTGTTGTATTCTGTTGTATTCTCTTTTATTCTGTTGTATTCTGTTGTATTCTCTTTTATTCTGTTGTATTCTGTTTTATTCTGTTGTATTCTCTTTTATTCTGTTGTATTCTCTTTTATTCTGTTGTATTCTCTTTTATTCTGTTGTATTCTGTTGTATTCTCTTTTATTCTGTTGTATTCTGTTGTATTCTCTTTTATTCTCTTTTATACTGTTGTATTCTGTTGTATTCTCTTTTATTCTGTTGTATTCTGTTGTATTATCTTTTATTCTGTTGTATTCTGTATTCTTTTATTCTGTTGTATTCTGTTGTATTCTCTTCTATTCTGTTGTATTCTGTTGTATTCTCTTTTATTCTGTTGTATTCTGTTGTATTCTGTTTTATTCTGTTGTATTCTGTTGTATTCTCTTTTATTCTGTTGTATTCTGTTGTATTCTCTTTTATTCTGTTGTATTCTGTTGTATTCTGTTGTATTCTCTTTTATTCTGTTGTATTCTGTTGTATTCTCTTTTATTCTGTTGTATTCTGTTGTATTATCTTTTATTCTGTTGTATTCTCTTTTATTCTGTTTTATTCTGTTGTATTCTCTTTTATTCTGTTGTATTCTCTTTTATTCTGTTGTATTCTGTTGTATTCTCTTTTATTCTGTTGTATTCTCTTTTATTCTGTTGTATTCTGTTGTATTCTGTTGTATTCTCTTTTATTCTGTTGTATTCTCTATTTTTATTCTGTTGTATTCTCTCTTGTATTCTGTTGTATTCTGTTGTATTCTCTTTTATTCTGTTGTATTCTGTTGTATTCTGTTTTATTCTGTTGTATTCTCTTTTATTCTGTTGTATTCTGTTGTATTATCTTTTATTCTGTTGTATTCTGTTGTATTCTCTTTTATTCTGTTTTATTCTGTTGTATTCTCTTTTATTCTGTTGTATTCTGTTGTATTCTGTTTTATTCTGTTTTATTCTGTTGTATTCTGTTGTATTCTCTTTTATTCTGTTGTATTCTGTTGTATTCTCTTTTATTCTGTTGTATTCTGTTGTATTCTCTTTTATTCTGTTGTATTCTGTTGTATTCTCTTTTATTCTGTTGTATTCTGTTGTATTATCTTTTATTCTGTTGTATTCTTTTTTATTCTGTTGTATTCTCTTTTATTCTGTTGTATTCTGTTGTATTCTCTTTTATTCTGTTGTATTCTTTTTTATTCTGTTGTATTCTGTTGTATTATCTTTTATTCTGTTGTATTCTGTTGTATTCTGTTGTATTCTGTTGTATTCTCTTTTATTCTGTTGTATTCTGTTTTATTCTGTTGTATTCTCTTGTATTCTGTTGTATTCTCTTTTATTCTGTTGTATTCTGTTGTATTCTGTTTTATTCTCTTTTATTCTGTTGTATTCTGTTGTATTCTCTTTTATTCTGTTGTATTCTGTTGTATTCTGTTGTATTCTCTTTTATTCTGTTGTATTCTGTTGTATTCTCTTTTATTCTGTTGTATTCTGTTGTATTCTGTTGTATTCTCTTTTATTCTGTTGTATTCTGTTGTATTCTCTTTTATTCTGTTGTATTCTCTTTTATTCTGTTGTATTCTCTTTTATTCTGTTGTATTCTGTTGTATTCTTTTTTATTCTGTTGTATTCTGTTGTATTCTCTTTTATTCTGTTGTATTCTCTTTTATTCTGTTGTATTCTCTTTTATTCTGTTGTATTCTGTTGTATTCTCTTTTATTCTGTTGTATTCTGTTGTATTCTCTTGTATTCTGTTGTATTCTGTTGTATTCTCTTTTATTCTGTTGTATTCTGTTGTATTCTCTTTTATTCTGTTGTATTCTCTTTTATTCTGTTGTATTCTGTTGTATTCTTTTATTCTGTTGTATTCTCTTTTTATTCTATTTGTATTCTGTTGTATTCTCTTTTATTCTGTTGTATTCTCTTTTATTCTGTTGTATTCTCTTTTATTCTGTTGTATTCTGTTGTATTCTCTTTTATTCTGTTGTATTCTGTTGTATTATCTTTTATTCTGTTGTATTCTGTTGTATTATCTTTTATTCTGTTGTATTCTGTTGTATTCTCTTTTATTCTGTTGTATTCTGTTGTATTCTGTTGTATTATCTTTTATTCTGTTGTATTCTGTTGTATTCTGTTGTATTATCTTTTATTCTGTTGTATTCTGTTGTATTCTCTTTTATTCTGTTGTATTCTGTTGTATTCTCTTTTATTCTGTTGTATTCTGTTGTATTCTCTTTTATTCTGTTGTATTCTCTTTTATTCTGTTGTATTCTGTTGTATTCTGTTGTATTCTCTTTTATTCTGTTGTATTCTCTTTTATTCTGTTGTATTCTGTTGTATTATCTTTTATTCTGTTGTATTCTGTTGTATTATCTTTTATTCTGTTGTATTCTGTTGTATTCTCTTTTATTCTGTTGTATTCTCTTTTATTCTGTTGTATTCTCTTTTATTCTGTTGTATTCTGTTGTATTCTGTTGTATTCTCTTTTATTCTGTTGTATTCTGTTGTATTCTCTTTTATTCTGTTGTATTCTGTTGTATTCTGTTGTATTCTCTTTTATTCTGTTGTATTCTGTTGTATTCTCTTTTATTCTGTTGTATTCTGTTGTATTATCTTTTATTCTGTTGTATTCTGTTGTATTCTCTTTTATTCTGTTGTATTCTGTTGTATTATCTTTTATTCTGTTGTATTCTGTTGTATTCTCTTTTATTCTGTTGTATTCTGTATTCTCTTTTATTCTGTTGTATTCTGTTGTATTCTCTTTTATTCTGTTGTATTCTGTTGTATTCTCTTTTATTCTGTTGTATTCTATTTGTATTCTGTTGTATTCTCTTTTGTATTCTGTTGTATTCTTCTCTTTATTCTGTTGTATTCTGTTGTATTCTCTTTTATTCTGTTGTATTCTCTTTTATTCTGTTGTATTCTGTTGTATTCTCTTTTATTCTGTTGTATTCTCTTTTATTCTGTTGTATTCTGTTGTATTCTCTTTTATTCTGTTGTATTCTCTTTTATTCTGTTGTATTCTGTTGTATTCTCTTTTATTCTGTTGTATTCTGTTGTATTCTCTTTTATTCTGTTGTATTCTTGTTGTATATTCTTTTTTTCTGTTTTATTATGTTGTATTCTCTTTTATTCTGTTGTATTCTGTTGTATTCTCTTTTATTCTGTTGTATTCTGTTGTATTCTGTTGTATTATCTTTTATTCTGTTGTATTCTATTTTATTCTGTTTTATTCTGTTGTATTCTCTTTTATTCTGTTGTATTCTGTTGTATTCTGTTGTATTCTGTTTTATTCTGTTGTATTCTGTTGTATTATCTTTTATTCTGTTGTATTCTGTTGTATTCTGTTGTATTCTCTTTTATTCTGTTGTATTCTGTTGTATTCTGTTGTATTCTGTTGTATTATCTTTTATTCTGTTGTATTCTGTTGTATTATCTTTTATTCTGTTGTATTCTGTTGTATTCTCTTTTATTCTGTTGTATTCTGTTGTATTCTCTTTTATTCTGTTGTATTCTGTTGTATTAACTTTTATTCTGTTGTATTCTGTTGTATTATCTTTTATTCTGTAGTATTCTGTAGTATTATCATTTATTCAGTTGTATTCTGTTGTATTCTCTTTTATTTTTTTGTATTTTCTTTTATTCTGTTGTATTCTGTTGTATTCTCTTTGTTTTCTGTTGTTTTCTTATGTTTTCTGTTGTTTTCTTTTGCTTTCTGTTGTATTCTTTTTCTGTTGTTTTCTTTTTATGTTGTTTTTCTGTTATTTTCTGTTGTTTTCTGTTGTTTTCTGTTTTGTATTTTTCTTTTGTTTTCTGTTGTTTTTCTGTTGTTTCTGTTGTTTTCTGTTGTTTTTCTGTTTTTTTCTAATCTGTTGTTTTCTGTTGTTTTCTTTTATTCTGTTGTTTCTATTTATTTTCATTATTTTTCTGTTATTTTTCTGTTGTTTTCTAATATTTCTGTTGTTTTCTGTTGTTTTCTTTTCTTTTCTTTTATTTTCTGTTGTTTCCTGTTGTTTCTTTTATTTCTGTTGTTTTTCTATTTGTTTCCTGTTGTTTCTTGTTGTTTTCTGTTGTTTCATTGACTTTTCTGTTATTTTCTGTTGTTCTCTATTGTTTCTCTGTTGTTTTTCTGTTGTATTCTGTTGCATTCTATTTGTATTTGTTGTATTCTATTTCTATTCCGTTATTTTCTGTTGTTTCCTGTTATTTCTTATTTATTTCTGTTGTTTATTTTTCTGTTGTTTTCTGTTATTTCCTGGTTTCTGTTCTATTCTGTTGTATTCTATTTGTATTTTAATATGTTATATTCTGTTGTATTCTGTTGTATTTTTGTTCTATTCTGTTGTTTTTGTTGTATTCTGTTGTATTCTGTTGTATTTTAATGTATTATGTTCTATTCTGTTGTTTTGTTGTATTCTGTTGTATTTTAATGTATTCTGTGTCTATTCTGTTGTATTCCAGTAGTGTATCAGAATTGGTGTACGTTTAGAAATAAGGGACGTTTATGCATTTTTATTGACGGAAAAACACAAACGTTTAATAGTATGGACGAACGGCTTCAGATTGCCTCGTGCAATATCAGTAATGTGGCCAAATACTGACCACTGGGGGCGTGGTTTATACAACATAATTTAGAGTGTGCCGGCAGGTGTGTGAGTGCCAGGTCAGGTGTCCCAGCGTTAGTTACCCGTTAGGAGCGATTCTAACACCCGCGTCATCAGGGCCGCCGGACGTGAGCCCAGCCCATCTGAACAGTTTTTCTTACGTTGTGTCACTAATTATCGTTTTGCAAGTCGCCACAACGCCCCACGCATTCACTGTCGATGGGGAAGGCTTTCCTACACTGGCGTTAGCGTAGATGATGTAATATTGCAGAAAACAAGCTCAAATGTTCTCGGCAGGCAGGGGCAGGGCCGGGGCAGTTTGACATTCACCTCGTAACAAAATTTTCGTCTTCACGGCTAAAATACATCTTTCCTACTACTCTCATATATCCACGTGTGCACGGGCGTGGAAAGGAAGGCTGACGTGAGTGTACGGGCGTGATCTTAAGTGTCTTCCTTTTTGAGAAAATAAGGATATATATTTTCGTGGCAGGCTGGGACAGTAACCTACCCGTAACATATTTTTTCTTTTTCACGGCTAAAATACATCTTTCCTGCACTAATCTCATGTATCCACGTATGCACGAGCGTGGAAGGCTGTCGTGGGAATCAAACTCAGGCTCTCTCGTTTGTGAGCCGAGTGTGCCACCACTGCACCACAAGCCCCCTGCTGGGTTGGGAGAGGGGCAGTTAGTTTGCATATGTGGACATTTTTTGTGGTGTGTAGTGGGCTGGTGTAATAGTGGTTTTAGGTCTGGTAATTCCTTGTATTTGCAGAAACCACTACATGCGTGAGATGACCCGACCCGCCCACTTCCCAACCAGCCATCATGACCTGCCCGCCCCTGGCATACATTGGTAAGAAATGCCTGCTGTTAATGGATATTCCAGTCCATAGCTATGTGGGGTGTGTTGTTATAAATACCCTTGACTTGCATCCCTGTACTGTAAGATTCAAAACAATTCTAGCCCCTAACCTTGGGGTAGGAGTTAGGTAGCATATTAGCTTTGCATACCAATTTTGAGACACTGACTGTTCATTTTCTGATAAATATATGATGCCTGTTATTATTTATAAGGTTATAGTTTCCAGAAACCCTAAATGACCGACTCTTCCATGCCTGAGAATGACCCGCCCTGCCCATACCATCACTGACCTCCCGGCATACATTGGTAAGAAATACATACCACTGTTGATGGTTACGGCCCTTAGCTGTGTGGGCTTTGTTGTGTTCATACATAGATTACCTTGAACTGCTTCATTTAATACTAACCATTAGCCCAACGGTAGACCCAGATTTATTAAACTGCAAATGTAGCAGTGACGGGCCGTTGTGGCTTTACCATGTAACAGTGACGGGCCAGATTTATTGTGGCTTTACCCAATGTAGCGAGTGACGGAGCCAAATTTGTGGCTTTACCGTGTAGCAATGACAGGCCAGATTTGTGGCTTTACCATGTATGCAGTGACGGGCCAAATTTGTGGCTTTACCGTGTAACAGTGACAGGCCAAATTGTTGACTTTTACCGTACTTATATGACAGGCCAAATTGTTAGCTTACCGTGTAACAATGACAATTGAATTTGTGAAACTTTACCGATAGCAACGACAGGCCAAATTGTAACTATTTTCTTGATGACAGGTAGTTGTGGCTTTACCGTGCTTAGCAGTGACAGGCCAAATTTGGCTTTACCAATGTAGCAGTGAGCAAATTTGTGGCTTTACACCAAATAACAGTGACAATGCAAATTTGTGGCTTTACCAAATGTAGCAATGTTGAGCCAAATTTGGCTTTACCATATAACAGTGACAGACCATTGGCTTTACCGATAATATGACAGAGCCAAATTTGTGGCTTTACCATTATAGCAGTGACAGGCCAAATTTGTGGCCTTACTGTAGCAACGGTGACAGGCAAATTTGTGCCATGATATAAACCCCCAAAAAATAGATGATTCAAAAACTGAAAACAAATGCTTTTATATATATTATGAAATGGTTTGTGCTGAGGGTAATTTTCTCATTTTCTTGCCATGAGGACCATTAAACATGATCCCCGCTGCTACTGCCGGGTCAATAAAAAAAACTAACCTTATAATCTAACCCCGTCTGAAATTTACTCTGAAAATTTCTCATATTCCATTTGTGCCTTGATTCATTGGTACTACTTACATAGAATACATAGGAAGAACAGTGCCAGAACCTATCGGTCTATGGCAGGATGTCTGTTTACTACCGCTACTACTAGTCATCTACATTATTGGTAGGACAGGACAGAAAGATGAAGAGAATCTCACCACCTCTCCACTCAACGGCATTGCCCCGGCAGGAAATAGTTAGAAGAACACCATGTACCTTTGGAAGAAAGGCCATGGAAATTTTGCAGTAAAGAGAGAAATAAGAGAGGAAATTACCTGCTAACACACTACTGGTGACCTAGCTGTGGGGAAAATGACTTCCTTACATAAGAACATGAACACTTAGAAATGCTTATTCCTGCTTTGGTCGGTGTATATATATTTTTCCAGTTTATACTTTGGGTGTTGGTGGAATGTTCATTTATAATTAAGGTTATATAGGTCATAATTAGTGCAGAAAAAATCGTCAGAATGAACTGACAAAATAAAAAATAAAAGAACTCGCTCAGATTTCTCTCCTCTTTTAAATTCTAAGAAACTAAAATATATATAAGCACAAAACCCTGCTCGTCTTTGCTGTCTTGTTTAATAAATGTTGCAATACTTACGAACGAACACATCTGACGGCCTAGAAAACTCCTATAGATTCCTATGAGGTCATTTCCGGAAGGAAGTGTAACAAAGTGAATATAAACAAAAATCTCTTCCTTTTCTCTAGTAAAATAAGTAAAGATTTAAAATAAACCTCAAAACTCTTGCATCTTAGTAACTTTAGTATATAGTTTTGATTCTTTCACAGTGGGGTGTTCAATAGTAAGTTAATAGTGATAGTAAATAGTGTGGCAGGGTGGGAGGAGGGGGTAGGAGGGGAGGTGGAGAGAGAAAGGGAAGGGAGCAGAGGGAGGGTGGAGGAAAGGAGGGGGGTAGGAGAGAGAAGGAGGTTTATTGGGGTGTTCAATACTAGGTTAATAGTAGTAAATGTTATGGCAGGGGTGGGAGGGGGTGGGAGGAGGTGGAAAGGAAGGGCAAGGGAGGGTGGAGGAAAGGAGGGGGAGTAGGAGGAGAGAGAGAAGGAGGGGTTGTGGGGTGTTCAATAGTAGGTTAATAGTAGTGGTAAATAGTATGGCGAAATTGGGAGGGGGTAGGAGGAGGTGGAGAGAAAGGGAAGAGGAGCAGAGAGGAGGGGGTGGAAGGGAAAAGGAGGGGGAGGGTAGGAGAGAAAGGAGGGGTTGTGGATTGTTCAATAGTAGGTTAATAGTAGTGGTAAATAGTATGGCAGGGGGTGGGAGGGGGTAGGAGGAGGTGGAGAAAGGGAAGGGAGCAGAAGGGAGGGGTGGAAAGAGGAGGGGGGGGTAGGAGAGAGTGAAAGAGGAGGGGTTGTGGGGAATTATTCAATACTAGGTTAATAGTGATGAAGTAATATTATGTGGGGGAGGGGGGGTAGGATGGAGAGAAAGGGAAGGGGAGCAGAGGGAGAATTGGGAGAAAAGGAGGGGGGGCTAGGAGAGAAGGAGGGTTGTGGGGTGTTCAATAGTGAGTTAATAGTAGTGGTAATAGTATGGCAGGGGTGGAGAGGTAGGAGGAGGTGGAAAGGAAGGGAGCAGGGAGGGGTGGAGAAAGGAGGGGGAGAGGTGGGAGGAGAGAGAAGGAGGGGTTGTGGTGTTCAAAGTAGGTTAATAGTAGTGATGAAAATCGTCTTATTTAGGAAGGTAGAGGAGGGAGGCGGAGAATTAGAAGAAAGGAAAGGGAGCGAGAGGGTGGAGGAAAGGAGAGAAGTGCAGGAGAGAGAGAAGGGAGGGGTTGTGAAATTGTTCAATACTAGGTGAATAGTAGTGGTAAATAGTATGGCAGGGTGGGAGGGGTAGGAGGTCTGGAGAGGGAAGGAGGCGAGAGGAGGGGTGGAGGGAAAGGAGGGGGGTAGGAGAAAGGAGGGATGGGGTGTCAATGGTAGGTTAATAGTAGTGGTAAATAGTATGGCAGGGGTGGGAGGGGTAGGAGGAGGTGGAGGAAAGGGGAAGGGGAGCAAGGGAGGGTGGAGAAAGGAGGGGGGGTAGGGGAGAGGAAGGGGAGGGGGTTGTAGGGTGTTCCGTAGTAGGTTAATAGTAGTGGTAAATAGTGTGGCCTTGAGGGTGGGGAGGGGGGTGGGAGGGTGGAGAGAAAGAAGGAGCAAGGGAGGGGGTGGAGGAAAGGAGGGAGGGTAGGAGAGAGAAGGAGGGGTTGTGAGATTCAATGTGGGATTAATAAATGGTAGTAAATAGTATGGCCAGGGGTGGGAGGGTAGGAGGAGGTGAAGAAAGGAAGAGGCAGGAAGGAGGGGTGGAGGAAAGAGGGGGGGTAGGAGAAAGGAGGGGGTTATGGGGTGTTCATGTAGTAGGTTAATAGTAGTGAGTAAATAGTATGGCGGGGGTGGGAGGGGTAGGGAGGAGGTGGAAGAAAAGGGGGAAGAGGGAGCGAGAGGAGGGGTTGAGAAGAGGGGGGTAGGAGAGAGAAGGAGGGGTTGTGGGGTGTTCAATTATTAGGTTAATAGTAGTGTTAAATAGTATGGCAGAAATTGGGAGGGGGTAGGAGGAGGTGGAGAAGGGAAGGGAGCAAGAGAGGTGGAGGGAGAAAAGGGAGGGGGTAGGAGGAGAGAGAAGAGGGGTTGTGAGTGTCAATACCAAGTTAATAGTAGTGGTAATAGTATGGCAGAATTGGGAGGGGGTAGGAGGAGGTGGAGAGAAGAAGGAAGGGAGCAAGGGGTGGGGTGGAGGAAGGAGGGAGGTAGGAGAGAGAGAAGGAGGGGTTGTAAAGTGTTGAATACTAGGATTTAATAGTAGTGGTAAATAGTATGGCAGAGTGCAGGAGGGGGTAGGGAGGAGGTGGAGAGAAGGGAAGGGAGCAAGGAGGGTGGAAGGAAAAGGAAGGGAGAGGTAGGAGAGAAGGAGGGGTTGTGAGATTCAATAGTAGGTTAATAGTAGTGGTAAATAGTATAGCGAGGAGTGGGAGGGGGTGGGAGGAGAATTGGAGAGAAAGGGGGAAGGGGGCAAAAAGGGAGGGTGGAGGAAGGAGGGAGGTAGGAGAGAGAAGGAGGGGTTGTGGGGTGTTCAATACAGTTAATATTGATGGTAAATAGTATGGCGAAATTGGGAGGGGTAGGAGGAGGTGGAGAAAGGGAAGAACCCAGGGAGGGTAGAGAGAAAAGGAGGGAGGTGGGAGAGAAAGGGAGTTTAGGGGTGTTCAATAGTAGGTTAATAGTAGTGGTAAATAGTATAAGCAGAGAATTTGGGAGGGTAGGAGAGGTGGAAGAAAGGGAAGGGAGCAAGGAGAATTGGAGGAAAAGGAGGTAGGGAGAAAGAAAAGGAGGTTGCTGGGGTGTTCAATACTAGGTTAATAATGAGTAGTAAATAGTATAGCAGGGAGTGGGAGGGGGTAGGAGGAGGTGGAGAGAAAGGGGAAGAGGCAGAAGGAGGGAATTGGAAGGAGGAAAGGAGGAGGTAGGAGAGAAAGGAGGGGTTGTGGGGTGTTCAATACTAGGTTAATAGTAGTAGTAAATAGGCCATGGCAGGAGTGGGAGGGGTAGGAGGGAGGTGGAGAAAGGGAAGGTTGCGAGAGGAGGGGGTGGAAAAGGAGGGGGTGGGAGAAAGGAGGGTTGTGGGTGTGTTCAATCTTTTTATGTTAATAGTTGTAGTAAATAGTATGGCAGGGTGGGAAGAGGTGGGAGGAGGAGTGTGGAAGAAAGGGAAGGGAGCAGAGGAGGGTGGAGGGAGAAAGGAGGGGGGTAGGAGAGAAGGAAGGGGTTGTGGGGTGTTCAATACTAGGTTAATAGTAGTGGTAAATAGTATATGGCAGGGAGGTGGGAGGGGGTAGGAGGAGGTGGAAGAGAAGGGAGCAGGAAGGAGGGTGGAGAGGAAAAGGAGGGGGTAGGAGAGAAAAGGGAGGGGTTGTGGGTGACAATACTAGGTGAATAGTAGTGGTAAATAGTAGCAGAGGGTGGGAGGGGTAGGAGGAGGTGGAAGAAAGGGGAAGGGGGAGCAGGGAGGGGGTGGAGGGAAAGGAAGGGGAGGTAGGAGAGAGAGAAGGAGGGGTTGACAGGGGTGTTCAATACTAGGTTAATAGTAGTGGTGAAATGGTATGGCAGAAGGGGTGGGAGGGGGTAGGAGGAGGTGGAGAAAAGGGGAAGAAGACAGGGGAAGGGTGGAGAAAGGAGGGGGTAGAGAAAGGAAGGGGGTTGTGGGGTGTTCAATACTAGGTTAATAGTAAAAAATAGTATGGCGTGGGAAGGGTAGGAGAGGTGGAGAGAAAGGAAGGGAGCGAGAGAGGAGGATGGAGAAAGGAGGGGGTAGGAGAGAGAGAAGGAGGGGTTGTGGGGTGTTCAATACTGATTGTAAGTAGTAGAAAATAGTACTATAAGCTGAAATTAGGAGAGAGGTAGAGGAGGTGGAGAAAGGGGAAGGGGAGCAGGAGGGTGGAGAAAGGAGGGGGGTGGAGAGAGAGGAGGAGAGGGTTGTGGGGTGCTAATGGTAGGTTAATAATGTGTAGTGGTAAAATAATGCTAGCAGGGGGGTGGGAGGGGGTAGGGAGAATTAGAAAAGGAAGGAGCAGGAGGAGGAATTGGAGAGAAGGAGAGGGTAAGGAGAGAAGGAGGGTTGTTGGGTGTTCAATACACTAGGTTAGTAGTGGTAATAGTATGTGAGGTGGGAGGGGAAGTGGGAGGAGGTGGAGAGAAAGGGGGAAGGGAGCGAGAGGGAGGGTGGAGGAAAGGAGGTGGGGGAGGTAGGAGAGAGAAGAGGAGGGTTGTGGGGTGTTCAATGGTAGGATTCGCCGTAGTGGTAAATAGTATAGCGGGTGGGAGAGGTAGGAGGAGGTGGAGAGAAAGGGAAGGAGCGAGAGGAGGTGGAGGAAAGGAGGGGGTAGGAGAGAAGGAGGGGTTGTGGGGTGTTCAATAATAGGTGAATACTAGTGGTAAACAGTATGGCAGGGTGGAGGGGAGTAGGAGGAGGTGGGAGAGAAGGGGAAGGGGAGCGAGAGGAGGGTGGAGGAAGAGGAGGAGAGTAGGAGAGAGAGAAAAGGAGGGAGTTGGGGTGTTCAATACTAGGTTAATAGTAGTGGTAAATAGTATGGGCGGGGTGGGAGGGGGGTAGGGAGGAGGTGGAGAGAAAGGGAAGGGAGCAAGAAGAGGTGGAGGAAAGGAGGGGGGGGTGGGAGAGAGAAGGAGGGGTTATTAGGGGTGTTCAATAGTAGGGTTAATAGTAGGTGGTAAAATAGTATGGCGGGGGGTGGGAGGAGGTAGAGGAGGGTGGAGAGAAAGGGGAAGGAGCAAGTGGGAGGGGAGGGAGGAGGGAGGGGGGGTAGGAGAGAGAAGGAGGGGTTTTGGGGTGTTCAATAGTAGGTTAATAGTAGTGGTAAATAGTATGGCAGGGGGTGGGAGTAGAGGTAGGAGGAGAATTGGGAGAGAAAGGGAAGTAAGCGAGAAGGGAGGGTGGAGGAGGAAAGGAGGGGGGGTGAGAGAGAAGGAGGGAGTTGTAGGGGTGTTCAATAGTAGGTTAATAGTAGTGGTAAATAGTCATCGGCGGGGTGGGAGGGGTAGGGGAGGAGGAATTGGAAGAGAAAGGGAAAGGAGCGAGGAAGGAGGGTGGAGGAGAGAGAGGAGGGGGGGGGGGGAAGAGAGAAGGAGGGGTTGTGGGGTGTTCAATACTAGGTTAATAGTAGTGAGTAAATAGTATGTGCGGGAGTGGGAGGGGGCAGGAGGAGGTGGAGAGAAAGGGGAAGGGAAGCGAGAGGAGGGTGGAGAAAGGAGGGGGGTAGGGAGAGAGAAGGAGGGGTTGTGGGGTGTTCAATACACTAGGTTAATAGTAGTGATAAATAGTATGGCGGGGGTAGGAGGGGTAGGTAGGAGAGGTGAGAAGAAAGAGGGGAAGGGAGCAAGGGAGGGGTGGAGGAAGGAGGGGGTAGGGAGAGAGAAGGAGGGGTTGTGGGGTGTCTAAATAGTAGGTTAATAGTAGTGGTAAATAGTATGGCGGGGGGTGGGAGGGGAGTAGGAGGAGGTGGAGAAAGGGGAAGGGAGCATGGGGGAGAATTGGAGGGAGAAGAAAAGGAGGGGGGGAGTGAGAGAGAGAAGGAGGGGTTGTGGGGTGTTCAGTTAGTAGGTTAATAGTAGTAGTGGTAAATTAGTATGAGTAAGGGGAATTGGGGTGGGTAGGAGGAGGTGAGAGAGAAAAGGAGCGAGAGGAGGTGGAGGGAAAGGAGGGGGGGGAGTGGGAGAAGGAGGGTTAGGCAAAAGTCATTCAATAAGTAGAGTTAATAGTAGTGAAGTAAATAAATTGCCATGCAGGGTGGGAGGGTAGGAGGAGGTGGAGAGAAAGGAAGGGAGCAGGAGGAGGGTGGAGGAAAGGAGGGGGTGTAGAAGAGAGAAGGAGGTTGGGGTGTCTAATAGTAGGTTAATAGTAGTGGTAAATAGTATATGGCAGGGTGGGAGAAGGAGGAGGTGGAGAGAAAGGGAAGGAGCAAGGGAGGGTGGAGGAAAGAGAGGGGGTAGGAGAGAGAAGGAGAGGGTTGTGGGGTGTCTCAATACTAGGCTGAAATAGTGGTGGTAAATAGTATGGCAGGGGTGGGAGGGGGTAGGAGGTAGGTGGAGAGAAAAGGGAAGGGAGCTGAGAAGGAGGGGGGAAGTGGGAGAGAAGGAGGGGTTGTAGGGATTGTTCAATACTAGGAAGTTAATAGTAGTGGTAAATAGTATGTTGAGGGAGTGGGAGGGGGGTAGGGAGAAGGTGGAGAGAAAGGGGAATGGAGCAGGAGAGGAGAGGGTGGAGGATAAGGAGGGGAGAGGGGTAGGAGAGAGAAAGGAGGGACTGTGGGGGTATTCAACAGTAGGTTAATAATAGCAGTAATAGTATGGCAGGGGGTGCAGGAGGGGGTAGGAGGAGGTGGAGAAAGGGGAATGAGCAGAGGAGGGGGTGAGGAAAGGAGTGGGGGGGGGGCAGGAGAGAAGGAGGGGGTTGTGGGGTGTTCAATACTAGTTAGCAGGTAAATAGGGCGGCGGGGTGGAGGGGGTAGGAGGAGGTGGAGAAAGGAAGGAAGGGAGAGGAGGGTGGAGAAAGGAGGGGGGGGGGTAGGGAGAGAGAAGGAGGGGGTGTTCAATACTAGGTTAGGAAATAGTATGAAGGGGGTGGGGAGGGGGGTAGGAGGAGTGTGGAGAGAAAAGGAAGGGAGCGAGAGGAGGTGGAGGAAAAGGAGGGGGGTAGGAGAGAGAAGGAGGGGCTAGGGGTGTCTAATAGCAGGTTAATAGGGTAGTGGGTAAATAGTATGGCGGGGTGGGAGGGGGGTAGGAGGAGGAGGTGGAGAGAAAGGGAAGGAGGAGAGGAGGGTGGAGGAAAGGAGGGGGGGGGAGAGAGAAGGAGGGGCTGGGGTGTTCAATACTAGTTAATAGTAGGTGTTGTGTAAGCAGGGGGGGGTGGGAGGGGGGGTAGGAGGAGGTGGAGAGAAAGGGGAAGGAGTGGGGAGAGGAGGGGTGGAGGAGAGGGGGGGTAGGAGAGAAGAGGCTGTGGGGTGTCTAACAGCAGGTTAATAGTAGTGGTAAATAGTATGGCGGGTGGAGGGGGGAGAGAGAAAGGAAGGAGCGAGAGAGGGTGGAGGAAAGAGTGGGGGGGGGTAGGAGAGAGAAGAGGTTGTGGGGTGTCTTAATACTAGGTTGTTAGTAGTGGCAACAGTATGGTGGGGGTGAGGGGTAGGAGGAGGTGAGAGAAAGGAAGGAGCAAGGAGGTTGAGGTGCTGAGGGGGGCAGGAGAAGAGGGTTGTGGGGTGTCAATAGGTTAATAGGTGTGGTACAGGGTGGGGGGTGGGAGGGGTAAGGAGAGGAGGTGGAGAGAAAGGAAGGGAGCAAGGGGAGGTGGAGGGAAAGGAGGGGGGGAGAAGGAGTGGGGTTGTGGGGTGTTCAATACTAGGTTGTTAGCAGGGAACAGATGAAGGGGGGTGGGGAGGGGGTAGGAGGAGGAGAGAAAGGGGAAGGGGGAAGGAGAGGGTGGAGGAAAAGGAGGGGGGGGGTAGAGAGGTGAAGGCTGGGAGGGGTTGTGGGGTGTTCAATACTAGGTTTACAGGTACAAAGGGGAAAGGGGGTGGGAGGGGGGGTAGGAGGAGGAGAGAAAGGGCGATGAGAGGAGGGGTGGAGGAAAGGAGGGGGGGGGTAGGAGAGAAGGAGGTTGGGGTACCAATACTAGGTTAATAGTAGTGGTAAATAAAGGGGGGGTGGGAGGGGGAGGTGGAGAAAAGGAAGGAGCAAGGAGGTGGAGGAAAGGAGGGGGGGGTAGAGAGAGAAGGAGGGGTCAGGGGGTGTCTAATAGCAGGTTACAGTAGTGGTAAATAGCAGAGTGGGGGGTGGGAGGGGGGTAGGGAGGAGGTGGAGAGAAAGGGAAGGAGCGAGAGGAGGGTGGAGAAAGGGAGGGGGGGGGGAGAGAGAAAGAGGTTGTGGGGTGTTCAATAGTAGGTTAATAGTAGTGGTAAATAGCATATGGGTAAATAAGGTTGTTCTAAATGTAAAACTTATTACAAATATATACGTAGTCATTGAAATCTCACTTAATCTATTGCTCTCGCCACAAAGTCTCACTCACTTCCATTGGCTAAGGATACCTACCATGTGAATTATTAATCAATGAATGCTACTTATAAAGATCAAGTGATAAAAATATGAAATGGGTAGGTTACTGTAATAAAGTATATATATATATATATATATATATATATATATATATATATATATATATATATATATATATATATATATATATATATATATATATATATATATATATATATATATATATATATATATATATATATATATATATAAGGGTGAATACTAGCTTACGTTAAAATAGAGCTAGAAGATATGTCTACATATTATTTACTATTTTATCTAAAAGTCAGGAGGAGGAACATATTACTAATGTTTTATTTCTGACATTTTTCCTTAAATTTCCTCCCATACTACTAATACTACTAATAATACAATAATAATAATAATAATAATAATAATAATAATAATACTTACTTGTACTAATACTAATACTACTACTATTTACTACTAATTAGTAGTACTACTACTACTTAATAATACTACTACTACTACTACTACTACTACTACTACTTTCTACTACTACCATTACTACTACTACTACTACTAATTACTTACTAATTACTACTACTACTATTACTACTACTAATAATATTACTACTACTACTACCTCTACTATCACTACTACTAATAATAATAATAATTCTACTACTACTACTACTACTACTGGGCCAATACTACTATCAAATATCTGTTAATATTGATCCTAGTGTTCCGCGGAGGCCAGAAATGAACCCCTGTCCGTTTTACCTCTAAGAATACCAGTTTGCATGAAAATAACCTAAATAAATATAAACAGCTGGATTTCATATTTTTGAGGGGGGGAATCACACGAGATTTCGGGCCGATATCTCCCTAATATTGAGTGTAGCGTTATGCCGAGGCCAGAAATGGATTCCTCGTCTTATTTACCCAAGAAAAAGTCACCGTTTGCGTATGAAAATAAACTCAAAATAACACAAATATAGCTGATTTTCATGTTTTGAGGGAATCATGCGAGCTTTCCGGGCCAATATCTTCCTTAATATTGAGGTAGCGTTACAATGAGGCCAGAATTTGATTCTCGGTTTCATTTCCTTCCTGTTAAGTCGCTCTTTGCAAGACATACGCTTTTTATTTTTTACCCAAACTTTTTAGGACCCAAAGTATAAACACTCTTTTACTGGCATGAGAGTCCACTGCGGCGTGAGGGACATTGCCCATTATGTGCTGATTTTTATTCCCCAAAACTGCTTTCACACCCAAATAACTGCCTTTCATATGTTAAAATGGTTAATTATTGGGGCCGGGCAATGGGCTGGAGACCGGTAAATGCGCGGCTTTGAGTACGATAATCCAGTTATCGGTGCGCGCTAAAAACCATAACACAGCTGATCGTCCCGTCCACAGAGCTGTTTGCAGTGTTTTTGGGGTAAGACAGCCGGTAACGTTCGTAGTACAGAGGAAGGGTCAAATCATACCCAGGGTCATTAATATCCCTGAAATGCCCTTGGCCAACGCCTACGAAAGCCTTGTCAGTCACGTGTCCTGGGTGACCCCTGCATACCTGGGTCAATCCACAGATTAACGTTTTCAAAGGCCACCAGAAGGTTAATCAAGCTCTGAGTAAGCCGTCGTTAATGGCACAGAGTGAAGCTAGCCGAACCATACCTAGGGTCATTAACTACCCCTGGAAACACCTCTACGAAAGCCTTTGGTCAAATATGTGTCTTTGCCTCAACTTGTATAGTAATATCTCCCCTCAGGCCTATCCGATCATTACCAAGGCCTAGCGAGCAAGTTATTTTGGGGTAAGAGACAGTGCTAGAATTCACATACATTGCAAATGTTTACATGGTCTGTAGTGTTCTGCTGTGCCTGGCAGTGTGACGTGACAGCAGTGTTTAGATGTGTTACGATCCCAGAGAGCAAGGGGCGGTGACATTAGTAGTATCTTCGTTACCTGGACACATGATAGTTGTTACTACAAAGTTAAGGTGACGGCTGTGACGTGGGTTCTCAGGTGTTATAAACCCCAGAAGAATTCCGGAAGCAGGCCACCTGTGGGCCTGAGTGCCAGGCAGTGTTAAGAAAATACAGACAGTGATGCAAGACAGAAGTTACCTATGTTAGGGCTGTCTTGTTACCTGACCTGCCTACTCCCTCTCCTGTGACATGGGGTCAGGTGTTATGCAGTGCTAAGTGTGACAGGCAGTGTCTATAGTGTACATAGATTTGTGTGGTGCCAGAATCAGTGATGCCAGTCATTGTGCCAGGACGGTATATGTATAGAATAACAATCTAGGTGACCCTAGGACAAAGCTTATTTTTCTCCCTCACCCCCTCAATGTTAACAGCTTACTGTAGGCATAATATTGTATCTTCTGTTTCAGCTCCATAAATATTGCAAAAAAGACCATCAGTAATTACCATGTTAATAATAATTATAAATGGTTATTGTTATCTTTATGAAGGATAGTTAGGTCAGAAAAGACAATACTACAGAAGACTTACTTAGAAGACCTCCTAAGAAATACCAGACCCAGATCTACGCTAACAACTTGTGGCAGTGTGTGGTGGATGATCGAGCCTTGTAATTATTATATTTCAAATCTTGGTTAGCCTAGAATTTATCGAGTCTGGATTCAAACTGAATCACTGTTGCTGCCACCACCCACCAGGCAAAGGATTCCAATCATTCACTACTCTACTCTGGGAAAGCATACTTCCTACATCCAAATCAGATCTTGACTTAAACAATTTAAATGAATTTCCCTTTACTCCTGCTTTCTTCTAAGTTTCAATATCTCCTGGTACATGCATCAATATTTTTTCCAGTATCTGAGGCCTCAATTAGATCTCCCCGTTCTTCATATGCCAGTGTAAGCAGTCTCAGCCTCAGTCTCCCTCTTCAGGAAAAGTCTCTTGAGTTCAGGCACCATCCTAGTAGCCCTCGCTGAACGTTTCCACAATTTCAATGTCTTCACCAAGTAAGGACCTAATACTTGGCTGGCGTATTCAATGTGGTCTACCAGTGCCTTAAACAAGGATTTAAAATATTCTTTTAGAATCCAATGAAACAAAGTTCTTCTAATTATTCTACCAAATTATTGGCTTTTATTTACTTTTCTAATTAGATGGTCAGCAACTTAGTTTATTGTTTATAATGACACCCAATATCTTTCTCTGCAGTAATCCTCATTAACTGTTTCTCCATGGATATCCTTGATCAACAATGATGTTCTTCCTATTCTGTATTTGCATTTATTGGGATGAAATCTTTAATAACCATTTTCACTCCATGAATATAAGTCTAACACATCTTGCTGCAACTTCCGACAGTCATCTTCTTTTAATGCATCTAAAGATCTTAGTATCATCCGCATACATAATTTATATACTATCATTTGATATTTTATCAGGGAGACTATTTATGAATATTACAACAGCAATGGCTCCGAGAACAGACCCCTCCACTATCACTGGCTTCCAACTGGACATTTCCCTCTACCACCAATTATGGTTTTCTAAAGTTAGAAAAGTTTAACCATTCCCAGTACTCTTTCCATAACCTTTAATTTATTTATAAGCCTTTTTATGTGCCAATACCCTATCAAATGCTCTTCATAAAATCGCAATATTACATCAATTGCACAACTATCATCAATAGTTTCAGTCCACTTGTCCACAACTTTTATGTGTTGGAGCACCGTTGATCGTCCGGATAAATCCACATTGTTTTCACTAAACAAATTATATGATCTCATGTGCGTCATTATCTCCTCCTCATTATAGGTCTCAAAATCTTACAGGCGATTTGTCAAGCTGACTGGTCTATAGTTTTCAGATGTTACCTAACCTTTTATATATGAGTAATATGTGCAATGAGCCAATCCTGAGGGAGTTCCTGTGTGTAAAGGAGTATTGATAAAGTATTTCTAAGGCACTCAATAGTTGTTCCATGGCTCGATCCTTTATGATTCTAGGTGTATCCATCAGGTCCAGGATTTATGCTTTTTAGATTTTCAATGACCTTTTAATTTTACTTTAGTAATTTCTAGATGAGTCAAGGTTGGTATACTTCCGTCATCCACAGATTAATGTTTTCAAAGGCCTACCAGAAGGTTAATCGTGTTTTCCTGAGTGCTTTTCACGTTCATGGCACAGAGGAAGGGTCAAACTACTACCAGGGTCATTAACTACCCCTGGAAATGCCCACAACGCCTACGAAAGCCTTGTCAAATAGGTGTTCTTGGGCTCTCAACTTGTATAGTAATATTCCCCCTTAGGCCTATCCGATTATTACCAAGGCCTAGCGGAGTGTTATTTGGGGTAAGACAGTGTTATAATTCATTATTGTGTTACTGGGTGAATGTGTGTTACGGTTTGTAGTGCCCTGTGTTACGTCAAGTGTTCTGCTGTGCCTGGCAGTGTGACGTGACAGCAGTGTTTAGATGTGTTACGTGATCCCAGAGAGTGTTACAAGTGGTGACATTAGTAGTATTCTGTTACCTGGACACATGATAGGGTTGTTACTGGCTGTGTTAAGGTGACGGGCTGTGACGTGGGTTCTCAGGTGTTATAAACTCACAGAAGAATTCCGGAAGAGGCTCACCTGTGTCTCCGGCTCGAAATAACTTAGTTTGATCGTTGGGGCGGTGGTGAAGGTGTCTGGACCCGTGCCCAATATCAGTGGCTGCCGTGTGCTCAACTTTTTGTCTCTGTGATCTCCAAGCCTTGTCCAACCTATTTTCAAAGCTTTTAACTGATGGTGCACTCACTACTGCTTCAGGGAGGCTGTTCCAGATGTCCACCACTCTATTACAGGATGAACATTTTGGTAAATCTTAGAAATAGCGGCTCCTAGCTGGTGGCATGGTGGTAATTACAAGATTTCTAGCTCACACGACGGGGTTTTGACAAGCGGACAAGTGGCGTGTTTATGTCACAAGGTGTATTTCTCCACGCTGGCCTCACGGTTTCTTTCAGGTCGATGGGCGGTGAGACTGCCAGCTCCAGGGTGAAGAAAGGAAGAGCGTAAAATACACCCTTGTGACATAAACACGCCACCTGTCCGCTTGTCAAACCCATCGTAGTTGCTGGAAATGGAAAAGAATGCTGCTATCCAGTTTAAAATGTTGCCCCTGATGTTATAACTTTTTTCTCAATTAATCTCCTGTGTGGAACTTTATCAAATGCTTTAGCAGAATTGCAATATGCAACATCCACTGCGCTGCCTTCGTCCAGATGCTGTGTCCATTGGTCCAGCACGGCAATGAGCTGCGGCCGGCACCGTTCATCATCTGCCCGTCCGTAGTATTGTTTTCTGCTGAGTGGTTGATAATTCTTCAAATGCTCTGAAAATTTTCTCTTATTATGGTTTATATTATTTTGCATATGACACAGGTCAAACTCACAGGTCTGTAATTATCTGGTTCATTTGTATCAGCCTTCTTATAGATGGGTGTAATGTTGGCCAGTCTTCATGTAACTCACTGGTCTGCAATATCTTCCTGAGTGTCCCTTCAGCTCTTTTATCACCCGTGGGCCTGGAGTGCCAGGCAGTGTTAACAGTGCCACAGACAGTGTTATGTGATGCAAGACAGATTACTAGTTACCCAGTGTTAGGCTGTCTTGTTACCTGACCTGCCTACCCCTCTCCTGTGACATGGGGTCAGGTGTTATGCAGTGCCGCAGACAGTGCCATGTGATGCCAGGCAGTGTTCATAGTGGCATAGATTTGTGTGGTGCCAGAATCAGTGTGATGCCAGTCATTGGTACCAGGGACGGTATATGTATAGAATAACACCCAGGTGACCCTAGGACAAAGCTTTATTTTTCTCCCTCACTCTCCTCAATGTTACCAGCTTACCGTAGGCATAACATTGTATTTTTCTGTTTCTGGCCCGTAAATATTGCAAAAAAGAGCATCAGTAATTACCGAATTTAACAATAATTATAAATGCATATTGTTATCTTTATGGGGCGATAGTTTGGGGTCAGTAAAGACAATACGCCAAGTACTACTACAGCCTGGTAGCCCTAAACTACCACTTGAGCCAGCTAAACGTAATATATGGAGGAGAAAAGAGAATAAATGAACCCGTGGACATACCCACAACTCCTGTGAAAGCCTTGGCAAATATGTGTAGGCCTACTTGTGTGCCAACATATGGAAGAGCATGGGCCTAACTTTTCTTCTTCCTCCTCAGGTTTTGGGCGCCCAGCCGTACACGTGAACTAACAGTCTTGGCTTCAGGGCAGGTCGCTAAAATGGTGTGTGTGTGTGTGTGTGTGTGTGTGTGTGTGTGTGTGTGTGTGTGTTAGGAAGGTTTTCATCATTAATATAAAAGCTTGTTGTTGGGGTGAGAGGTGGAGTCAGAGGTCAGCGATGAATAGATACGTTTATTGGGGGAGCGAGAACAGACTCCCGCCGTGAGGGGCGGCCGGGCTAACTGAGGCTTTCGCGCTAATTAATTTTTTTCTTGGTAGATGGTGGCTCGCGCTAATTGCGGTTCGCTCTAATTGATCTCCCGCTAACTGAGGCTTTCGCGCTAATTATTTTTTTTCTTGGTAGATGGTGGCTCGCGCTAATTGCGGTTTGCTCTAATTGATCTCGCGCTAACTGAGGCTTTCGCGCTAATTAATTTTTTTCTTGGTAGATGGTGGCTCGCGCTAATTGCGGTTCGCTCTAATTGATCTCGCGCTAACTGAGGCTTTCGCGCTAATTAATTTTTTTCTTGGTAGATGGTGGCTCGCGCTAATTGCGGTTCGCTCTAATTGATCTCACGCTAACTGAGGCTTTCGCGCTAATTAATTTTTTTCTTGGTAGATGGTGGCTCGCGCTAATTGCGGTTCGCTCTAATTGATTTCGCGCTAATTGCGGTTCGCTCTAATTGATCTCGCGCTGAGGCTTTCGCGCTAATTAATTTTTTTCTTGGTAGATGGTGGCTCGCGTAGTAAAATTTGTCAAGATGTTTTTTGAAAAATGGCATAGGTTCAATATATCAGAATTTTTTTTCTTTTTTTCAAATATAAAAAATAAAAAATTTACAGATTGACAAAAACAGTTTTCAAGAAACCATCTTGACAAGTTGTTATAATAGCAATGAGTTATCAGATGTGCGCGTCACAAGAAAATCAGTAAAAAAATGGCTGAGAAAAATTAATTCAAATTTTTCGTAAAAACAAAAAATTGTTTTCTTAATTTTTCCTTTCATCTGATCAGCTTGAAATGTTCATATGATAACAAAGGTACTGATATATACAACATACAAATTATTCATGGCCAGAGATGCAATTTTAATCCACGGTGGACTTTCCCTTATGTTAGGTTTGGTTTAATTTATTTGGATCCCTTCTCTTCCTTCCCATCCCTTCTCTTCCTTCCCATCCTTCTCATCCCTTCCCATCCCTTCCTTCCCTTCCCATCCCTTACCTTCTCATCCCATCCCATCCAATCCTTTCCCTTCCTTTCCTTCCTTTCCCAACCCTTCCTTTCCATCCCTTCCTTTTCCTTCCCATTCCTTCCCTACCCTTCCTTCCCATCCCTTCTCTTCCTTCCCATCCCTTCTCTTCCTTCCCATCCCTTCTCTTCCTTCCCATCTCTTCCTTCCTTCCCATCCCATACCTTCTCATCCCATCCCATCCAATCCTTTCCCTTCCTTTCCCTTCCTTTCCCAACCCTTCCCTTTCCATCCCTTCCTTTTCCTTCCCATCCCTTCCCTTCCTTCCTATCCCTTCCTTCCCATCCCATCCTTCCATTCCCATCCCTTCCTTCCTATCCCATCCCTACCCTTCCCATCCCATTCCATCCCATCCTGTCCCTTCCTTTCCCATCCCTTCCCTTTCCATCCCTTCCATTTCCTTCCCATCCCTTCCTTCCCATCCCTTTCCTTCCCATCCCTTTCCTTCCCTTCCCATCCCATCCCTTCCTCTCCCATCCCATCCTTTCCCATCCCATCCCATCCCAACCCTTCCTTCCAATCCTATCCCTTCCCATCCCTTCCATTCCCATCCCTTCCCTTCCTATCCCATCCCTTCCCTTCCCATCCTTTCCCTTCCTTTCCCATCCCTTCCCTTTCCATCCCTTCCTTTCCTTCCATTATCCTTCCCTTCCATCCCATCCCTTCCATTCCCATCCCTTCCTTCCTATCCCATCCCTACCCTTCCCATCCCATCCCATCCCATCCTTTCCTTCCTTTCCCATCCCTTCCCTTTCCATCCCTTCCTTTTCCTTCCCATCCCTTCCCTTCCCATCCCTTTCCTTCCCATCCCTTTCCTTCCCTTCCCATCCCATCCCATCCACTCCCATCCCATCCTTTCCCATCCCATCCCTTCCCATCCCTTCCCTTCCAATCCTATCCCTTCCCATCCCTTCCATTCCCATCCCTTCCCTTCCTATCCCATCCCTACCCTTCCCATCCCATCCCATCCTTTCCCTTCCTTTCCCATCCCTTCCCTTTCCATCCCTTCCATTTCCTTCCCTTCCCATCCCTTTCCTTCCCATCCCTTTCCTTCCCTTCCCATCCCATCCCTTCCTCTCCCATCCCATCCTTTCCCATCCCATCCCTTCCCATCCCTTCCCTTCCAATCCTATCCCTTCCCATCCCTTCCATTCCCATCCCTTCCCTTCCCTTCCCTTCCCATCCCTTCCTGTCCCTTCTCTTCCCTTCCATTCCATTCCATTCCATTCCCATCTATTCCATCATATTCAATAAATCTTTAACAGCTGGAAAAGTTCCGTCAGATTGGAAACTTGCAAATGTCACACCAATTTTCAAAAAGGGGGACAAGTCTCATCCAGGAAACTATCGACCAATTAGCCTGACATCTATTGTTTGTAAGTTAATGGAGACTATCATTCGCGACAATATGGTGAAATTTTTCGAAGAAAATAATATGATAAATAATTCGCAACATGGCTTTCGTAGTAAACGTTCGTGTTTAACTAACTTAATTGATTTTTTTTCATTATATTTTTGAGGTGTTCGATGAAAGCAGATCAGTACATATCATATATCTGGATTTTCAAAAGGCATTTGATAAGGTTCCCCACCAACGATTGCTTAGCAAACTACTGGCGCACGGTATCTCGGGAAACGTTCACAATTGGCTTGCGGACTGGCTCTCTGAGCGGAAACAGAGAGTAGTTCTAAACGGTGTTACATCTAATTGGCTCGATGTCAAAAGCGGCGTACCTCAAGGATCAGTGCTTGGCCCCATGCTCTTCTTAATTTATGTTAATGATATCGATGATGGGCTCACTTGCAAAGTATCAAAATTTGCTGATGACACAAAAATTGCTAGTGAAGTAACTGCGACACTCGACGAAGAAGCTTTACAATCAGATCTAGATCGACTTGCACGTTGGGCCAATCAATGGCAAATGAAATTTAACGATGACAAATGTAAAGTGTTGCACATCGGAAAAAATAACAATCGCGTTCGGTACGTAATGAATGGCCAACAACTTTCAGCAGTAAGTAAAGGATCTTGGAATCACTATATCAAGCGATTTAAAGCCCGGTCAGCATTGTTCAGAGGTAGTTAAAACTGCAAACAAATTGGTTGGCTTCATCGGACGAGTCTTTAATAATAAATCGGAAAAAGTAATATTAAAACTGTATAATTCGTTGGTTCGACCCCGTCTAGAGTACTGTGTACAGTTTTGGTCTCCCTACTACAGAAAAGACATAGAAAAGTTGGAACGGGTCCAACGAAGAGTAACAAAGATAATTCCTAGGTTGAGAAATTTGTCATATGAACAAAGGCTTAAAGAAGTAAATTTATTCAGCCTATCAAAACGAAGAATGCGAGGCGATCTAATAGAAGTGTTTAAAATGTTCAAAGGATTCAGTGATATTAATGCGGAAGATTACTTTACAATTGATCGATCAAACAGAACAAGAAGAAATCACAATTTGAAGATAATTGGTAAAAGATTCTCGTCGCACGAAGCTAAACACTTCTTCTTCAATCGAGTTGTTAATGTTTGGAACTCTCTACCTTGTGATGTCGTTGATAGTACAACAGTTACGGCCTTCAAGAATAGATTAGACAAGTGTTTTGAATCCAACCAGCAACTAAGATATTACTCATTGTCGTAATAACGTTAAGTTTTTTCGAATACTGGTGTCCTTGTCCGCTTTTATCGCCCGGTTAGTGGTAGCAGTAATGGCAGTTCTTTCCTCTTTCCTACATAAATTCCATGCAGTTTTTCCATGCTGCATGGTTCTTTTTCCTTTCCTGCAAGCTTTGGCTGGAGGGATGGGGGGGTGGGGAGGAGCCTTCGCCTTTGCTGTCCTTCATCTTCCACCTTTGATTAGATAGTTAGTGTAGCTTGTCACAAACAACCTCGTAAGGACCAGCAGGTCTGCTGTTGTTTGTTCTTCCTTTGTGTTTCTTTGTGTTCCTCCTCCTCTTCCTCCTCCTCCTCTTCCTCCTCCTCCTCCCGTGCAGTAAGACAACACTCCCCACTAACTTCCTCTTTCTTCTCCCCCCCCCCCCCATCACCTTCCTTCCTCACCCTCCCTCCTTCTCTTCTAGCACCCCCACGAATATCCTCTTTCCCACCTCTTTCCCTCCTCTCCACATAACTTTTCCTCCTCCTTTCGCTTCCCCCTACTTCTCCCTTCTTCCCCTTACTCTTAAAATTTTGTCTCCCCAATATCTCCACCTTTTTTACTTCTCCGCAAAACTGCTCCTATCATGCTCGTTTATCCTCCCTTTCTCCCCTCACTGCCACCCTCCATACCCTCCTGCTCTCCCTTCACCTGCTCTTCCCTCCCATCTCTCCAGTTTACGTTCCCTTCCAACACGCTCTCTTCCACACTCCTCCTCCTCCCCTCCTCTCTCCCCCTCACCACCCTTCTCCACCTCCCTCCCTCTCCTCGCTTTCCTTCCTCCATCTTCCCCCTCCATCTTCCCCCTCCCTCATCCTCTAGCATACTTTTCCCCCTTGTCCTCCTCTTCCTCCTCCTACCCTCGCTGTCCCTTCACATCTTCCTCCCCCCTCCCCTCCATCCAGTGACTCCCCCCACAACCTCCTTTTACCTCTTCCCAACCTCCTCTCCCGCTCCCCAACCTCCTCTCCTCTCCCCTCCCCTCCCCTCCCGTTACACACAACATGACGGACTTTGTGACAGCCTCGCTAAATCCAGGTTGAGTTGCCGGGGATTCACTCCTGTCCTGTTTTTTTGTTTGTATGTTTATTGTTTTTTTCCATCGTGTCGATGACTATGATTGGTTTTGTTTCTTTCCTGTATGAGTTGGTTTGTGATACTTTCAATATCTTTTTTCTTTTTGTTATTTTTTTTATTATTTGGTGTCCTTAACATTTTTTTCAGGTGGATTGTCGCTTCTCCTTCGTGGTGGTTTCTTTGTTATGTTTTCAGGCGTGCTCATCATTGTTTGCAGTTACTACTGGTCTGTTAATTGTCATATTCCAGGGAAGATTTTCATCACATTTACTTATTTTATTAAGGGAGAAGACTGGGTAACAAAACATAACCTAAATTTTCCAAACATATATTCGTTAGCTTACAAAGTCAAACTTGAATTCTTTCGAACCTTCTCTTTACAACAAATGAAGCACACAGCGTTATGAATACCCTATTTTTATAATGCAAATAAAACGTACGTGATGTAAAGCAAACCCAAATACTAGTAAGGAATATAACATAAGTAGTCCAGAAGGCCGGAAGGCATATGGAAGGCCAAAGAAAAAAATATGCACTGACATTTTGATAAAAATAAAACAGTCCTCACACTGACTCGTCAGTTACTGTGCAGGACTTCCGTGTCGCCGAGCACAGGCGTGGCGCCGCTCACACTCATGAATCTCACTACTCTGACTTTTCTCTGCATTGTCTGTATGGAATCACATCCCGCCAGCCTTGCTCTGATGTGTTCTGCCTCAGCGAGCGTTACCGCGCTCACTGTTTCTTTTTCTTGGCGGCGCCTCGATGCGAGTTCTCTTTGGCTTGACTCTTGCCCTTGGCCTTGGCCCTGGCATGGAGGCATAGGGATGATAAAGGAGAGGTATTCAACCCCTTCCTCTTTCACCTTCCTTTGTGTCATTTTCCAACGATCCATCGAGACACCCTTCCGTGCATTCCTTCTGATCTTCCCTCCCACACATGCTCCCCATCATTACAATAGCATTATCATCATCATCATCATCATCATCATCATCATCATCATCATTATTATCAGCAGCCATCACCAGTCCACTATATCACTACATTTTTTTCTTTTATTAACCCTTTCATCCCTTTACTTCTACTCGTCTTTCTTTCCCTTCTTTCCCCGTCTGTCCCTCCTCCTCTCGCCCCCGTTATTCTACCCTTTCTCAAGAAGCACAAGAGTTTTACCTGTATCCCTTTCTTTCTATCTTCTTATCTCCCCTTCTTTCTCTTCATCATCATGATCTTCCTCCCCATATACCCTACGCCCCTGTCCACCCAGCAGAGAATGGGTACCAGGTGTTAATCGGGGGTTGTGTCCCGTCTCCTGGGATCAGTTCCCTTCTCCTATAATTCCTTCCCCTCCTGTCTCGCTCCGGCATATGACCACAGATGTTGCGCCGAATAAACGAAACTTTCCAACTTTTCTTCCTCCCCATCCTTGCCCAGGAAAAGCACGAACAGAAAATAGTTAGAATTTGAGTTTCTTTTCTCTCCTCACTTCCCACACTCGTCTCCTCGCCTCCCTTTCACCCATGAACAGGAATCAATAGGTGAACTCAGAGCTTCTTTTCTCTCCTCACTTCCCACACTCGTCTCCTCGCCTCCCTTTCACCCATGAACAGGAATCAATAGGTGAACTCAGAGTTTCTTTTCTCTCCTCACTTTCCACACTCGTCTCCTCATCTCCCTTTCACCCATGAACATGAATCAATAGGTGAACTCAGAGCTTCTTTTCTCTCCTCACTTTCCACACTCGTCTCCTCATCTCCCTTTCACCCATGAACATGAATCAATAGGTGAACTCAGAGCTTCTTTTCTCTCCTCACTTCCCACACTCGTCTCCTCACCTCCTCCTCTTCATCTCCTCGCCCCCCTTTCACCCATGAACAGGAAGGAAAAGGTGAGCCCAGAGCTCCTTTTCTCTCCTCATCCCTTCCTCTCCTCCTACTTCCTCTCCCTCACACAAGAACAGGAATTTTGAGGCGAACTCACGCTTCTTTGCTCTACTCTATTCTCATCTTCTTATCCCTCACCCCCTCCACATCTCCTTTCTAGCAAGCACACCAGGAAACAGAAAAAAATGATGTACTTAGAGGTTCTTGTGTCTTCTCACCTCCTCTTCATCGCCTCATCTCCTCCTTCCATCTCTTTCGCAGGAAAAGCAGGAACAAGGAAGGAAAGGGCTAAATATGAGCACCTTTTATCTCCTCTCTTTTCACCTTCCTGTCTCCGCTTCATCTCCTCAACTCCTCGTCACCTTCTTCCCCTCATCTCCTTCCAGCCTTCACAAAGGGAAAGAGTAAACAGGAAGGAATTGGTAAACTTCGATATCCTCTTCTTTCCTCTCACCTTCTTTTCATTCCTCTCTTCTCTCCTTACATATCCGAACTTTCTTTCATCTCTTCTCACCTTGTCTCCTTCCAACCATTACACATGAAAACCAAGACGAGAACAAACATATTAGCTCTCCTCTCCTTTCCCTCCTTCTCTCACCTTCTTTTCCCCGAGCTGCCTGACGCCGCAGGTGAGGTTGGCCGGGATGCCCACAGGTGTGGTGACCTCGACGGACGTGGGCAGGAAGTAAGGACAGGTGGGACACAGGGTTCTGTGGGTGGCACCTGCGGAGGGAGAGGGGGGGAGGGGGTTAGTTTGGTGTGGGAGGCAGCGGTGTGAGGGTGGCGGAGGAGGAGGGAGAACATGGGGTGGGTGGGGAAGATAGAGACTGGGGTAGAAAAAAAGGTTGGGTGACATCTGTGGGGGTAAGACTTTGTGGGGAGGTTTGTGTGACCAAGGAGAAGCTGGGTAGGGAGAGTGTGTTAGGGAGAGGGGAGTAAAGTGGAGAGGCTTCAGAGAGAGAGAAACAGAGATAAAGAGATAGAAAGAGGCAAAGGAAAATATGAATATGAAATGCGCTCACACACACACACACACACACACACACACACACACACACACACACACACACACACACACACACACACACACACACACACACACACACACACACACACACTAACGCAATTATGAACTGGCAATGTAATTTGAGACAGAGATGATTATGAAGGGAACGGAAACTGAAAGAAAAGGAAATAAAGAAAAAAGGAAAGAAAGAAAAAGATAGAAAAGAATTAAATGAAGAAAAAAATAAACAATTGGGAAGACAGAGAAAATATATAAAGAGCACGACGCTACAGAGACAGACACAGACTGACGAAAAGTAAAGCAGACAGACAAAAGAAGAACAAACACACAGACGCAGATAGACAAACATAAACTAAAAGACAAACAAATCGATATGACGGGAAGACAAACGGCCAGGCACACAGACAGGCCAGCACTCCGCGACACCTGGCCCGCCACCTATCCTCCACCTGTACGGCGCTCAACTGCAGCCACTAACGAGCTGGCGGCCAGGTAACGCGACTCACCTGAGCTTCATGTTTATTACTGCCGCAACAAACCGCGTCTCCTTCAATCCTAGTATACGTCTGGCAATGGCCCGTGATAGTGGACTGGTTGTGACGGTGGATTGGTTGGTAATGGTTGATTGGTTCACTGATAGGCAGGTGTGCAGGGTTGATCGGATAGACAGGTGTGTATAGCTAGGTGGACAGGCAGGTGTACACAGGTGGATGTGTGGATCAAAACGATGCATTGGATGGTTACAAGTTGGACGTTTTAGTAGAGATAGATATTTCTTTTCATATCAGAATTTAACGACGCGATTGTGATCAGCTAATGGTGTGTGTGTGTGTGTGTGTGTGTGTGTGTGTGTGTGTGTGCGCGCGTGTAATCGGTCATAACCCAGAAATATAAAAGTTTATAAGTGTGTGTGTGAGTGTGTGTGTGTGTGAGTGTGTGTACATCAAACACACACAGTTTCCATCGTAATAATGAAGTAGTAATCGTTTCTATGATAACTTCCGGTTCTCCCTCAAAAATATGGACAAAAATCATAACTTGTGACAAAACGTGAAGTATTCCGTAATTTTCCTTTCTCCGTATTTACACAAGAACATTAATCGTCTTTCGCCGCCAGATGTTTCCTCGGCAGGAAATCAGCGAAATTAAAGTCAAACGAAAATAAAGTGAAAGAGGAGAATTGATTGATAGGAGAGACAAGAAATACTTTTCCACTTTTTTCCTTCTTTCTTTTCTTCTTTCTTGTTCTGTCCTTTTTCACATGCTTTTTCTCTCTTCCTATTCATCTTTTTCTCATTCATCTACATCCTTTTTTTCCTGTCTTCCCTCCCTTCCTCCTCAAGCCTCAGTCGTATCCAAACACAATTCTTACCTAATTTTCCTTCGTCCTTTCCTTCTTTTCTTCCTCCGTGCACTTACCTTTTCACCTTTCTTTCCCCTCTTTATCCATCTCACCCTTTGTCCCTCAGCAGCGTCCCCTTCTTTCATAATTCCCTTTTTTCCATCCGCCACATAACTCTCTCTCCCCGCTATTTTCTTTCTTTTCTCTTTATTCATTCCTTCTCATTCTTCTGCTTCTCCCTACTCTTCTTTTTACTCTATTTCCTCATTTTTTGTGGGAGCTTCGTGGTGCAGTGGTTAGCACAATCGGCTCACAACCAAGAGAGCCCGGGTTCGATTCCCGGGCGGAGTGGAATAATTTGGGCGGCTTTTCCGATACCCTACGCCCCTGTCCACCCAGCAATGAATGGGTAGCAGGTATCAATCGGGGGTTGTGTCCCGTCTCCTGGGATCTGTTCCCTTCTCCTATAATTCCTTCCCTTTCTGTCTCTCTGTTGCATATGACCACAGATGTTGCGCCGACTAAACGAAACTTTCCAACTTTTCCTCCTTTTCTTTCTTCCTATTCTGGTGTTCTTTCCTTTGTATTTCCTTCTTCCTATTCTGGTGTATTTCTCTCCACTCTTGTTCTCTCCCTCTGTTTAATCCTTTATATTCCTCCACCCAGTACTCACCTCCCTTTCTCCTCTCTCCTTTCCCTCTCTTTCACTTCCTTTTCATCAAGCCAGCCTCGTGGTGATCCTTTGAGGCCTTAATGAGGCATCCCACACGCCATTATTATTATTATTATTATTATTATTATTATTATTATTATTATTATTATTATTATTATTATTATTATTATTATTATTATTACGATGCTTTGTTCCTTGCAGCTTCGTGTTTCCGTATCCACGTCTCCTTTCCACGTTTTCTTTGTCCATCATTCTCCGGGGCTCCGCACATTAAGAGGGCACTGCCTCGGAATGGATACCCGGCCGCTGTTTAATCTCCGTCTCAAGTTCTGTCCTATTACATGCTCGCGTCCGTTTGGTGTAATCTGTATAATGATACACTTGCCGAGGCCCGGTGCATCATATATGCTGTTCCGGGCGGAGTGGAGAGTGGAAGAGAGAGAGAGAGAGAGAGAGAGAGAGAGAGAGAGAGAGAGAGAGAGAGAGAGAGAGAGAGAGAGAGAGAGAGAGAGAGAGAGAGAGAGAGAGAGAGAGAGAGAGAGAGAGAGAGAGAGAGAGAGAGAGAGAGAGAGAGAATGAAAGAAATTAAATGAATAAGGAAGTTAAATGGAATATTACATGGTTTATTTTTAAATAAACTTTTATAATGAGAAAAGAGAAGGGATAAAGAGAAGAAATTGATGATATAAACAAGATTAAGAAAAAAGGAAGAATAAAAACGGAGCTAAATAATGAAAGCAAGGATGAAATAGCAGGAGAGGAAAAGAATAACAGAGCAGAGCTAAAAATAAAAGTGTGAAATAAAGAAGAGAGAGAGAGAGAGAGAGAGAGAGAGAGAGAGAGAGAGAGAGAGAGAGAGAGAGAGAGAGAGAGAGAGAGAGAGAGAGAGAGAGAGAGAGAGAGAGAGAGAGAGAGAGAGAGAGAGAGAGAGAGAGAGAGAGAGAGAGAGAGAGAGAGAGAGAGAGAGAGAGAGAGAGAGAGAGAGAGAGAGAGAGAGAGAGAGAGAGAGAGAGAGAGAGAGAGAGAGAGAGAGACACACACACACACACACACACACACACACACACACACACACACACACACACACACACACATTATTATTTAAGTATGTGCCTGCAATTCTCTCCTCGTTTCTTCGTTTTCTCACAGTAACATTAAATCATTTACAACGGGAGTTTTCTAAGGTTATCCATTGAATCCGAATGAAGGACAAAAGCAATCAAGTTCCAAATTCTTACTTCCCTAATAAGAGATGGTCTTTACTTTTTTTATTATTTACTATTGTTTATCTATTCTCAACCTGCCTCAGCTGCTTAACATGTATTGATTTACTTTACTTATTACTTATAACTTTTTATTTGCTATTTCCATATATTTTAAACTTTCTCGTCCTATTTGAATTCCACATCTTTCCTTTCTAATTCCTCTTTTCTTTACTATATAACTCCACCTTACTAATACTGAAGACTTCTCATTTATTTCAGTCTCAATCCACGTCAGCCTCTAATCTGTTTCTCGTCTGATTTAAAATCCACAACTATATCACTTCTAATTCCTGTCTTTTTTACTTACCTGCACCTTAATATTACTGAAAGGGAGAATTGCTGTGTTGCGCGTGGCCACTAGCCCGTACCAGTGTTTCATAGGCAGCTCGTAAGGAGTCTGGCATTATGATATTGTTGCAGCTGGTGTCGAGGGAACGGCCGAGGGAGGGAGAACTCGTAGCATGGGCGTAAGCTTGTTAAACCGCTTAGACCGCCCTCCAGAAGCTTTGCTTTGTGACGTAAGGCGCTGAGCTTTGTTTTCCTGTCTAACTTACTCTTCCTATTTACTTTCCACTCTCATAACAGTATCCTCTTTGTCTCTTTCAACCATCCCATTCCCTTTCCTATTCTGTTTATATTGTATTGTATTTGTGCTTACACAAGACTTCCTTCAAGTAATCCATTATATCTACTCCCTCTACCTCCCTCCCGTTTACCTTTCTTTCCATCTCGTCTGTCCGAAACTTTCTCCGTCTTTTTCTTCTGTTTTACCTACTTAATTAAATGTCTTCCTCTCTTTCTACCTTTTTCTTTGTGTCTGTCTGTGTCTCATATGTTTTTTCCAGCTCTCTACCTACCGTCACTGTTCTCCCTCTCTGCTTACCTGTCTTTCTTTCTCTCCTTCCTCTCTACCTTCCAACCAATATCACTCATTTTCTACAGCCATCCCTCCTTATCTCTTCCTTCCTTTATTTCTCTTCCTCTTCCTCCCTCTCGATCTTGATACGAATATCCCTCGCTCTCTCTCCACCTACCCCTCTGTCTCTCCCTTTTCCCTCCTCTCACCTACTTATACGTACATCTTCCTTCCTCTCCACCTGCCTGCCTAAAGTCACTCCCTCCATATCTCCCTTTTCCCTCCGCGCCTCTTCTCCCAATTTCTCTTTACGGTCCGCGCCTCCCGTTTTCCACTCGATAGAATGGGGGGGTCTTGGATATTTATGACCGTCCACTATACCATTTGTTGAATTAGTTTTTTCAGTTTGTTGTTTTCTTTGATGAATGTTCGATCTAAGCTTTTTTTTTTTGGGGTGTATTGGGGGAAAGCTGTTTTCTAATGTTTATTGTCTAACTGAACTATTATAACTTGTTTTTTTTATTTGTGTTCAATAACCTTTCTTTGCTAATAACTTCCATTTGTGTTTATTCTATTATGTCTCTTAACCTCGTCTGGTTGATGCTTTTTCTCGTATCTTTTGTCTTCCACTAAACTGTTTTCATTAGTTGTTTTTCTTTTTTTCTGAATTACTGTCTCTAGTGGATTTTGTTTTATCACTTTGTATCACTGTGTTTGACTTTTTTCTTCAATGTTAACATTTTCTGTTGTTTATTGTTCGGTGGATGCAAGGTTAGTTTTTCTTTGTTTTCTATTTTGCTTTTTTTGTGGTAATGGGGGAGGGGGGGGATCTTGCATTAGGTGTCCGGTGAATCCAATTAGATTTTTATTTTTTTTTGTCATTCAAACATTGTCACATTTTTTTCCTTCCTGAGCAATTTCTCATTCGTTTCTTTTTGTTTTTAGGGGTGAAGGTGCGCTCCTGTTTTTCTTTTATTCTTTTTGTCTGAACCCTGTTTTTTTTTTGCCATGATGTTGCTGTGACATTGTTTTGTTTTCTTTCTCTGCATTTTTTTTTATGTTGGGGGAAGGAAGGCGAAGGTTTGCACGTGTTTCATCTTTGTATTTACTTCTCGTATTAACTTTTTCTCTCCTCTTATATGAGTGTTATGACGTTTTCATTTCGTTGTAATTGTATTATTTGCAGAGAGAGAGAGAGAGAGAGAGAGAGAGAGAGAGAGAGAGAGAGAGAGAGAGAGAGAGAGAGAGAGAGAGAGAGAGAGAGAGAGAGAGAGAGAGAGAGAGAGAGAGAGAGAGAGAGAGAGAGATAGAGAGAGAGAGATAGATAGAGATACAGACAGACAGACAAATGCAAACACACATAGACAGACAGACAGGCAGGCAGACAGACACGCTGACAGATAAGCCGAAAAAATCGAGAGATACATAAACAAGCTTCATATAGACAAACACAAACAGTAATTCAGACAAACAGACTGGACGACTGACTGACTGACCGACGGACTGCTTGACTAACAAACAAAGCAGCGAACAGACCCGAAAAGGTTTTAAAACGAGGCAGAAAAAAATAGAGCAAATTGAAAGGTACGTGAAAGGAAAGTGATGAGCGCAAGATGAATACGAAAGTGAAACACACACACACACACACACACACACACACGCACACACACACACACACACACACACACACACACACACACAGTAACGGATAAAAAAAAAGGAAGTGCAAGTGATACAGAAAAATGGGTCTGGCTTTCCTTCCTTATTTCCTTTCTTCCTTTCCTCCTTCCTCCCTTCACGCCCCATGTTTCCTTCCTTCCTTCATTCCTTCCAGTGTCAAGAGGAAATATATAACTCGAGGTACAAATCTACTATGACGTAAACGCCTCACACTTCCTCTGTACACTCTCTCTCTCTCTCTCTTCTCTCTCTTTTTCTCTCTCACTTTTTATTCGTTTCCATTTTTTCTGATTTTGTTTTTCTTGGCAACCTTTTTCTATTTTTTCTTCCACTACAATCACGACCACGATTTTTTGCTTTGTTTTTCCTCCCATTTTCTGCAACACTTCCACCTCCATTACTTCGCTTTCTCTCTTGCCTTGGCATTCTGTCTGTCTCTTATTTATATATATTTTGTTTGTTTTTATTTTTCGCTTTGTTTCTCTTCTTGTGTCTCCATTTATCTTTGTCTCTTCTCTCCTTTCTCTTCTTTATAAATCGTTCCGTCCTCTTGTCTCTTCAACAGTTCGTAATTTATCTTCCGGCAGACTCTTTATCTCCTTGTTTCCTTTTCTTCTTTCTTTGCTTCTCTTTGTCTTCTTGCCTTTTATTTCTCCTTCTTTAAATTTGCTTACTTCCTCTTTGCCTTTCTATTCCTCTCTTACATTTTTGTTATTCTCCTTTTATATTTTTTTTATTTCCTTTATTGATACTTTTCCTTTACTTTGGTGAGTTTGCTATTTTTGTTTTGTTCTTTTCTATGTCCTTTTTAATCTTTTTTTTTTATCGTTTTGCTTTCTCTTATAATCTCCCTTTTTTTCCTCCATATCTCCTTGCCGCCATATCTTTTCCATCCATCCTTTCCTGTTTTCCTTCTCACATTTTCTTTCGTCCTACTCCACTACTCATCATCCTTTCCATCTTTTCCTTCCATAATCCTTCCCTTTATTTTGTTCTGTTTTCAATTTCATTTTCAGTCCTCTCCTACCTCCTGCCCGCTACCTTTCCCTCACCTCTCTATCTCCCCTTTCTTCTCCCTCTATAATTCCTTCTAACTTTCCCTCTCCCTTCTCTCCTCCTCTTCCTCTTTTTCTCCATATATACCTTTCCCTCCCCGTCTTCCTCTTCCTCACACTCCATCCCCTTACTTTCTCCCTCCCCATCACCCACTCTTTCTGTCTCCACCTCTCCCCTTCCTCGCTCCTGCTCTCTCCTCCTCCCCCTCTCAACACACACTCCCTCCATTCCTCCCCTCCTTCCCTCTCTCTTATTACTCGCACACTCCATCCTCTTCCTCCTCTACTCTTCCTCCGCATCTTTTATTCTTTCTTCTTTCGCATCACTCCCTTGCTTCTCCTTTTGATCTCTCTTCCTCCACATGTTCAATACTTCCTGCCTCACCCTTTCCACCTCACCCCTTCCCTCTGCCCTTCCTCTTCCTCCTTCTCCTCTCCCTCTCATCTCTTTCCGCATCTTTTACTCTTTCTACTTCCGCATCACTCTTTTACTCCACCTCCTTGCTCTCTTTTCCTCTTCGTCTTCAACACTTTATGCATCACCCTCTTCCGCTTTCTCTTCCTCCCCCTTCCTCCCCCCATCCCCTTCCTCCTCCCTCCACCTTCCTCCCTTCCCCTTCTTCCTCCCTCCCCCTTCCTTCTCCCTCAACCCCCACCACCATCTCCCTGCATGAATGGCTAGGCAAGAGGATGATATTTCGGTTTCAGTGCAGGCCGCGGCCCGAGCCAAACGCCAAGTGCTGGAAGTCGACGTTTGGGCCGCCATTACTGTTGCCTTTCTGCAGATCAAGGCTTTGGGAGGGAAAAAATATACATGTGTGATCTTTTGCATATGCAGTACCCGCCTCCTCGCCCTCTCACTGACCGAAAGAAGAAAGATTGAAATGTTTGTGTGTGTGTGTCCGTTTATGTTATCTCTTCCTCCATCTCTTCCACCATTCATTTCCTTAGAAAAAAAAAATCATGTATGTGACTCTGTATGTGTAGGACCCAACCCCAACCCCCTCGCCCTCTCACTGCCCGAAAGCAGGAGTCTTGGAAATTGTATGTGTGATCGATTAAGTCATCTTTTCCTCAGCTCTCCCAGATTAATTTCCTCATTTCCTCTACTCCGCTTTCTTTTTTTTCTTTTCCTTTCCCTCATTTCTTCTCTCTTTGCTCTTTATATTACCAAGTACCTGCCCCTTCCTACACCCTGAAAGAAGGAGAATAAAAAGAAAACATAGATTAGTGAATGTCTGTGTGTGGAGTGACCGTCCCAGACTCCTCCCGAAAAAGAGAAGGGAATTTGTTGGAAATTAATAAGACAGGTTCGGTTTGTAAAGTGTATGTGGATGACATGTGCCACCTTTACGTGACAGTATTTGCCTCCCTTCAAACAGACTTCCGAAAACTGGGGAGTGTTGGAGAGCAAAGAAGACAAGGAGAAACAGAAGGGAAAAGCATGGAGCGTGTAATATATGAGGAGAGAGACGACTGAGAGGGAACAAGAAAAAAAAAATATATATATATATATATATATATATATATATATATATATATATATATATATATAAAGGGCAAATAAGAGAGAGCACAAGACGAAGGGAGGATGGAGGGGAGGGGAAGGGAAATTGACTGTGAATAAAGGGAGACGAGGAAGGGTTAGGGAAGGGACAAGGGGAGGAGGAAGGAATGTGGGGTGGAGTGTCAATTGTGGAGTCAGATATAGAAGAGGGAGGATGGATGGGGCGATGGGGAGTACATGAACATCAGGCGACTGTGATTTGTGGTGATGGGAGATGGGAATGGGAGAGGCAAGGCGAGGGGAGTTGAAAATATGGTAATGGGAAGAGGTAGGATAGTAGGGCTATGATGGGAGGTGATGAAGGGAGAGATAAGAGGGAAGGGAGAGAGAGACAAGAGAGAACGGAGGAGAGTAGAAGAGAGAGGGGTAAGGGTAAGGGAAAGGGAAGGAAAGAGGGGACTGGGGAGAGGGAGACGTGTGGCAGGGGGAAAAATTGTGTAGGAGAAGAGGAAGAGAGGGAAGGGGTAAGAGGGGAAGGTGTGGTGGGGGATGGGAAGGGAGGAGGGGGCAGGCGATGTGGAGAGAGGGGGTGAGGGGGGATCAGCTCCTTCCAAACAGTGAAATACGATCACGGCATTACAAGCGTGACGGCACAAGCGGCGATTGCGGTGAATGAGTGTGTGTGTGTGTGTGTGTGTGTGTGTGTGTGTGTGTGTGTAGGTTTATATGTATGTGTATGTGTGTCGACAGCAGAATGTGGGTTTATGTATACATATCTGTGATTGTATGTGTACCTGTGTGTGTGTGTGTGTGTGTGTGTGTGTGTGTGTGTGTGTGTGTGTGTGTGTGTGTGTGTTTTTTGAGAGAGAGAGAGAGAGAGAGAGAGAGAGAGAGAGAGAGAGAGAGAGAGAGAGAGAGAGAGAGAGAGAGAGAGAGAGAGAGAGAGAGAGAGAGAGAGAGAGAGAGAGAGAGAGAGAGAGAGAGAGAGAGAGAGAGAGAGAGAGAGAGACAGAAAATCAGACCACACAGACCCCATGGTCCAGACTTGGTGGTCTGTCCTTAAACCTAAGTGATTTTACATTAATCAGAAGACTCCAAAACGTTGCATTTCTACTCTAGTTGATATTAAGTTGAAGGAACTGACGGTCGAGCTTATTTTTGAAGGAGTCAGTCGTGTTACACTGGACCACTGATGGTGGGAGCTTATTCCATTCTCGTACTACAACGTTGGTGAAGAAAAATTTGGTGCAGTCTGAATTTACTTGTCTACATCTGAGTTTTACGCCATTGTTCCTCGTGCGCAAAGTGTCATCGATCATAAACAATGTTGATCTGTCTACATTCGTGAAACCATTAAGTATTTTAAAACATTCGATCAGTTTTCCTCGGAGGCGACGTTTCTCAAGAGAACATGTTAAGGGTAGAAAGCCTTTCTTCGTAGGATTTGTTGCGCAAGGAAGGGATCATTGTCGTTGTCCGACGTTTAACACCGTCTAATTTAGCAATATCCTATGCATGGTGGGGAGACCAAAACTGTACCGCATATTCCAAGTTGGGTCTGACTAAACTGTTGTAGAGCGGGAGTATTACATCTTTATTCTTAAATAAAAGTTTCTTTTAATGAAGCCCAACATTCTGTTCGCTTTATTTGCTGCATCGATGCATTGCTGTGAGAATTTGAGGTTTGACGCGATTTTGACCCCCAAGTCCTTGACGCATTGAACGCTTTTGAGTTTAACGCCGCGCATTTCGTAATCGAACTTCTTATTCCTCGTTCCAACTTGAAGGACCTGGCACTTGTCTACGTTAAAGGGCATCTCCCATCTATCCGACCAAGTTGAAATTTTGTGCAAATCCTCTTGGAGGCTTTGCCTGTCTTCGTCAGTGAGAACCGAGTTACCAATCTTTGTGTCGTCTGCAAATTTACTAATGCGGTTATTGAGTCCAACATCCACGTCGTTGATGTAAATAATGAAGAGCACTGGGCCAAGAACCGAGCCCTGAGGGACGCCACTAGTGACCGGCGCCCACTCTGAGTTAAATCCGTCAATCACTACTCTTTGTTGTCTGTTGCTCAACCAATTCGCGATCCATTGGTTTACTTGACCGTCAATACCTATTTGCTTTAATTTGTAAAGTAATTTATGATGCGGGACTTTATCAAACGCTTTCTGGAAATCAAGATAGACTACGTCCAGTGATTTGGTTACGTCATAAACAGTGAAGAGGTCGTTATAAAAGGTTAATAGATTTGATAGGCAGGATCTTTTGTTTCTGAAGCCATGTTGTGAGTCCCCAATTAATGAGTGGCTTTCAAGGTAACTCACAATTTTGTCTCTAATTATGCCCTCAAGTAGCTTACCTACAACCGAAGTTAGACTAATGGGCCTGTAATTACCTGGTACTGTTTTGTCTCCTTTCTTAAAAGTCGGTGTCACGTTAGCCTTTTTCCAATCTGAAGGGACGATGCCTTGTCGCAAGGACATATTGAATACGGTTGTGAGGGAGGAGAGTATTTCGCGCTTTGTTTCTTTCAGCAGAGTTGGATATACTTTATCAGGTCTAGGACTTTTATTTGTTTTAAGTGATTTGAGGGCTTTAAGGACTTCATCGGGTTTTATTTCAAAGTTAGACGATGCATGCTCGGGATTTACATTAGTACTGGTGGTGGTGGTGGTGGTGGGAGGACTGTTATTATTAAACACCGAGGAAAAGTAATTGTTTAATAGGTTTGCAACGTGTTGGCTGTCAGTCACTAGTGCACCGTCGCTGTTTGCTAAAGGTCCAATTCCACTTCTGATCGCCTTTCTGTTGTTTATGTAACTGACGAAGGATTTCGGATTATTTTTACAGTTGGCTGCAATATCTTCTTCATATCTACGCTTTGCCTGACGCACTAATCTGTTTACTCTTCGCCTGGCATCATTGTAAAGTCTAATGTTTTCGGGCGTGCTTTGCTCTTTCTTTAACCTGTAAGACAATTTTCTCTCCTTGACTGAGTGTTTAATTTCGCTATTAAACCAAGGTGGACTTTTATTAGTTAATTCGCTTCTCGCACAAGGGGACAAATGTGTCCTGCTGAGTGAGTAAGTGATTTTTAAAGTTTAGCCAGGCGTCCTCTACATTGCCGTCATCTGATAGTTGCATATCTATTAGTTTTCGTCGGATTTCTACGAAGTTGGCTCTTTTGAAATTGGGCACCTTTACTTCATTTTCAGTCACCGATGTTTGAGCTCTAATGTCAACGCGCACTAGTTTATGATCGCAGGAACCGAGGTGTTCTCCTACCGTGACATTACTGACTAGGTTATCTTGGGTCGCTATAACAAGGTCAAGTATGTTATTTTGTCGAGTTGGTTCAGAAACCATTTGGCTTAGATAATTTTCCTCTAGAAATTCGATCATTCTATGGGACTCACCTTCTGTACCCGACAGTGTCGCCCAGTCGATATGGGGGAGGTTAAAGTCTACTAGTATCAGTGAGTCGCTGTTATTAAGTGACTGCCTTAAGACGCTGTACATTTCAAGATCGGCATCGAGTGATTGCCCCGGAGAGAGAGAGAGGTGCAAATCGGGGCGGTCGCTGCTGGAGCCCAAGGCCTAATCTGGTGTGCAGGGAGGGCGGTGAGGACAGGGCGAGGCCAGCTACCTGGCCTTCCGTGCCGGGTCAGGAGAGGTCAGAGCACCCTGCCGCGCCTCCCGTCCCCGTGTTGCCCCGGCCCTGCCCGACACACCCTTCCCGCCATAACGTTCTGCCTTGTTTTGGCACAGACTGAGAGTTGGACGGAACATTAGAACTATTTAGGACCCTATCAGCGCCTTTTTCTTTTGTCCGTTTTTTTTTCTTCCGATTCCACATGTCCTTCGTCACCAGGAAATGGGATTGGGTCTTGTTTTCATTTTTTTCTTAATGCTTCGTCGTTTTTATTTTTTTATTTTAATTTTTTTGTTTTTTTGTTTTTTGTTTTTTGTTTTGTTTTGTTTTTACTCGGCACGTCATAGTATTGCAACAAAAATGGAATGCTGAGGGATTAGGTCGTCTTCCTTTAGGGTGTCTGAGGTCGTCTTCCTTTAGGGGTGTCTGTGTTTTGTGTGATTAGGAGAAGCAAGACAGAGACAGAGACACGCCAGTCCTCGTCGACAGACCGATTTGGTCGGCTAGGCTGACGTCAGCCGATGGAGTCGGCCTGTCGGCACTTTCCCCTTCCTTTCGTGAGCCTGTGGCCCCACCTCGGAGGGACGTACGCGCTTGACCCCGACGGGCTCTATTATATAGCCCGTGTCCCCTACCTTGAAGTGGGAATAAATATCTAAAGAAAAAAAAAACGAGGAGGAGGAGGAGGAGGAGGAGGAGGAGGCAAATGAAAATGAGTGAGTGTTGGTGGGAATGGACTGTTTTGCTGATCATTTTGAATGTCATTTTTGTTGCCTTTATCATCACTTCTCAAATCTGACCGAAAAGTAAACCAAAGAAGGGCATTGCGCCTTACTTGCTGTTTGTTTGAGGAAGAACAGCATGTTTGTTTGTTTTTTTGTTTTGTTTTGGTGTTGAGTGCTACCCCAAAGAAAAAAACCCACTAATAGCCTTTCCGAAGAAAGAAGTTTTTTTTTTTTTAGAAGAGAATGTGTCCAACCATTCTCTCCTTTTCCATTCCACATCTTCTTTTCTCACTTCTTTATCTATATTTTCTTTTATATATCCAGTATCTTTAAATGTAGCACTTATTAAATACTGTTACATCTATTTTACTGATATACTTTCCTTTCTTATTATTTATTTTACTTATAAATATTTTTCATTCATTGTGTGTTCCGTGATGCTGTGATATAATTCTATTAGTTTATTTTTCTTTTTTTGTGTTGTATATTAAGGAAGTATGTTGTGTTGTTCATGTAAGGCTGACCATTTTTTTGTTAGTTTTGAGATTATCGAAAATTTTTGTATTGGAAAATTATGTAGTGAGGAAAATGTGTTTATTCTCATCATGGGATGTGTGTGTGTGTGTGTGTGTGTGTGTGTGTGTGTGTGTGTGTGTGTGTGTGTGTGTGTGTGTGTGTGTGTGTGTGTGTGTGTGTGTGACAGTGGACATTTCACGCGCGTGAACAATTTGAAGAATGAAATGATAATATGAGTGAAGGTGAACGAAAGAAAAGATGAAGTAAAGAATGATGGGCTTATATAGAGAGAATAAAGGTGCATGACAAGATTGAAGATAAAAAGTTGTATTGTGCCCTGGCTAGGTCTAATATTTTTTTTTTATTTGGCGGTAAATAACAATCGTTGTTCAATAACGTAGAAAAATAAATAGAATAAATCGTTAAGTGTATTATTCGGAAGGAGAAGGCACTTCGTGCCGAGGTAAAAAAATATAAGCGTGGTTCAGTTTAAGAAGAAAAAAATTTAGAAGAAAACCTTAAGTGTAGTATGCAGAATGGGAATGAAGTGGAAATTTTTCTGAATTATTCTAACCTGAAGTTTTCGTTCGTAATGGACAGGACGAAGAGCACGAGGAAGAATATTATCAATGAAATTCTTTCCGCCTTAATGGACGAAGGTTAACGGCGGCAGGGTTAGCGGGTTGGCCGCCGGCAACTGTTGATGAGTCGTCTTGAAGATGTCGTTCGTTGTTCGCTCCTGTCCATTGTTTTGTGTGTGGATTTGTAACATTCCTTTTCCATGCCACATCCTCTTCTCTCACTCCTCTCTATATATTTCTTTCTTTTGCTTTTATCGCACTCTCCTGTTAGTCTTCATTTTCAGACTCCCTGTAACGTTTCTATTTTTTCTTATTAATAAGTAAGTAACTTTCTTTTCACCTCGCCGTTGGTCTTGCCGGGTTCACGTTTTTATCTTTTATTTCTTCAGTATCCGTCTACACCTCTGCCCAACCTTCTCACCTGCTATTTTCTTGATCTCTAATTCTTTTCTTTGTTTTCTTTCGTCATCTCATAATATTTTTTTTTTGCAATTTCCCCTTTCAAAAATTTTTAAAGATTATTTCCTTCGCCTTTATTAATTTTTCTTATCCTTCATTATATTTTTATATATAGTTCTCTCGTCTTTTCTTCATAGATAGATAGATAGACAGATAGATAGATAGATAGATACATATATATATATATATATATATATATATATATATATATATATATATATATATATATATATATATATATATATATATATATATATATATATATATATATATATATATATATATATATATATATATATATATATATATATATATATATATATATATATATATATATATATATATATATATATATATATATATATATATATATATATATATATATATATATATATATATATATATATATATATATATATATATATATATATATTTTTTTTTTTACAGCAAAGGAGAGCTCAAGGGCACAAAAAGTAAAAATTAATAAAAAAAGCCTGCTACTGCTGCTAAAAAGAATCCAAAGAGGTGGCCGAAAGATAAGTCAGTTTCGGGAGGAGAGGTGTCCTGATACCCTCCTTTTGAAAGAGTTCAAGTCATAGGCAGGAGGAAATACAGATGAAGGAAGATTGTTCCAGAGTTTACCAGCGTGTTTGGACATTATAGGGATGAGCATGAGTAGAAAGTCGAGTGCAGCGGGGCCGCGGGAGGGGGGGAGGCATGCAGTTAGCAAGTTAAGAAGAGCAGTCAGCGTGGAAATATCGATAGAAGATAGAAAGAGAGGCAACATTGCGGCGGAATTTAAGAGGTAGAAGACTATCAGTATGAGGAGGAGAGCTGATGAGACGAAGAGCCTTTGCCTCCACTCTGTCCAGAAGAGCTGTGTGAGTGGAGCCCCCACACACATGAGATGCATACTCCATACGAGGGCGGACAAGGCCCCTGTATATGGACAGCAACTGTGCAGGGGAGAAGAACTGGCGGAGACGGTACAGAACGCCCAGCCTCGAGGAAGCTGATTTAGTAAGAGATGAGATATGAAGTTTCCAGTTGAGATTTTGAGTTAAGGATAGACCGAGGATGTTTAGTGTTGAGGAAGGTGATAGCTGGGTGTTGTCAAAGAATAGGGGATAGTTGTTTGGAAGATTGTGTCGAGTGGATAGGTGGAGAAACTGTGTTTTTGAGGCGTTGAAGGACACCAGGTTCTTCTTGCCCCAATCGGAAATAATAGTAAGGTCTGAGGCTAAGCGTTCTGCAGCCTCCAGCCTTGAGTCGTTAAATTCCTGAAGGGTGGGTCTTCTATTGAAAGAAGTTGAATAATGCAGAGTGGAATCATCGGCGTAGGAATGGATAGGACAGTTCGTTTTGGAAAGAAGATCATCAATGAACAACAGACAAAGAGTGGGAGATAGGACAGAACCCTGTGGGACACCACTGTTAATAGATTTAGGAAGAACAGTGACCGTCTACCACGGCAGAAATAGAACGGTCAGAAAGGAAACTGGAGATAAAGGTACAGAGAGAAGGATAGAAACCGTAGGAGGGTAGTTTAGAAAGCAAAGATTTGTGCCAGACCCTATCAAAAGCTTTTGATATGTCCAGCGCAATAGCAAAAGTTTCACCGAAACGGCTAAGAGAGGATGACCAAGAGTCAGTTAAGAAGGCTAGGAGATCACCAGTAGAACGCCCTTGCGGAACCCATACTGGCGATCAGATAGAAGGTCAGAAGTGGAAAGGTGCTTTTGAATCTTACGGTTAAGGATTGATTCAAAAGCTTTAGATAGACAAGAAAGTAAAGCAATAGGACGGTAGTTTGAGGGATTGGAGCGGTCACCCTTCTTAGGTACAGGCTGTGTGAAGGCATACTTCCAGCAAGAAGGAAAGGTAGATGTTGACAGGCAGAGGCGAAAGAGTTTGACCAGGCAGGGTGACAGCACGGAGGCACAGTTTTAAGGACAATAGGAGGCACTCCATCAGGTCCATAAGCCTTCTGAGGATTGAGGCCAGAGAGGGCATAGAAAACATCATTTTGAAGAATCTTTATAACAGGCATAAAGGAGTCAGAGGGGGGATGAGTAGGAGGAATATGCCCAGAATCGTCCAGAGTGGAGTTTTTAGAAAAAGTTTGAGAGAAGAGTTCAGCCTTAGAGATAGATGAGACGGCAGTGTTGCCGTCAGGACTGAGGAGTGGAGGGAAAGATGAAGAAGTGAAGTTGGAGGAGATGTTTTTGGCTAGATGCCAGAAGTCACGGAAGAGTTAGAGAAAGCAAGGTTTTGACATTTTCTATTAATGAAAGAATTTTTGGTTAGTCGGAGAATAGATTTGGCACGATTTCGGGCAGAAATGTAAAGTTCATAATTAGCATTAGTTTGAAGGCTCTGGTATCTTTTGTGAGCTACCTCTCTATCATTGACAGCACGAGAACAAGCGTGATTAAACCAAGGTTTTTAGCGTGAGGAGCAGAGAAAGAACGAGG